>NC_068442.1:35340475-35540521 GCF_023373465.1 Oncorhynchus keta | reverse complement strand
TACTGCATCACCCCAACTGTTACATAGCACATACTGCATCACCCCAACTGTTACATAGCACATACTGTATCACCTCAACTGTTACATAGCACATACTGCATCACCCCAACTGTTACATAGCACATACTGCCTCACCCCAACTGTTACATAGCACATACTGTATCACTGGCTGTTACATAGCACATACTGTATCACCTCAACTGTTACATAGCACATACTGCATCACCCCAACTGTTACATAGCACATACTGCATCACCCTGAACTGTTAAATAGCACATACTGCATCACCCCAACTGTTACATAGCACATACTGCATCACCCCAACTGTTACATAGCACATACTGTATCACCTCAACTGTTACATAGCACATACTGCATCACCCCAACTGTTACATAGCACATACTGCATCACCCCAACTGTTACATAGCACATACTGTATCACCCCAACTGTTACATAGCACATACTGTATCACCTCAACTATTACATAGCACATACTGTATCACCTCAACTGTTACATAGCACATACTGTATCACCTCAACTGTTACATAGCACATACTGCATCACCCCAACTGTTACATAGCACATACTGCTTCACCCCAACTGTTACATAGCACATACTGCTTCACCCCAACTGTTACATAGCACATACTGTATCACCTCAACTGTTACATAGCACATATTGTATCACCGCAACTGTTACATAGCACATACTGCATCACCCCAACTGTTACATAGCACATACTGCATCACCCCAACTGTTACATAGCACATACTGCATCACCCCAACTGTTACATAGCACATACTGCATCACCCCAACTGTTACATAGCACATACTGTATCACCTCAACTGTTACATAGCACATACTGTATCACCTCAACTGTTACATAGCACATACTGCATCACCCCAACTGTTACATAGCACATACTGCATCACCCCAACTGTTACATAGCACATACTGCATCACCCCAACTGTTACATAGCACATACTGCATCACCCCAACTGTTACATAGCACATACTGTATCACCTCAACTGTTACATAGCACATACTGTATCACCTCAACTGTTACATAGCACATACTGCATCACCCCAACTGTTACATAGCACATACTGCATCACCCCAACTGTTACATAGCACATACTGTATCACCTCAACTATTACATAGCACATACTGTATCACCTCAACTGTTACATAGCACATACTGTATCACCTCAACTGTTACATAGCACATACTGCATCACCTCAACTGTTACATAGCACATACTGCATCACCCCAACTGTTACATAGCACATACTGCTTCACCCCAACTGTAACATAGCACATACTGCTTCACCCCAACTGTTACATAGCACATACTGTATCACCTCAACTGTTACATAGCACATATTGTATCACCCCAACTGTTACATAGCACATACTGCATCACCCCAACTGTTACATAGCTCATACTGCATCACCCCAACTGTTACATAGCACATACTGCATCACCCCAACTGTTACATAGCACATACTGCATCACCCCAACTGTTACATAGCACATACTGTATCACCTCAACTGTTACATAGCACATACTGTATCACCTCAACTGTTACATAGCACATACTGCATCACCCCAACTGTTACATAGCACATACTGCATCACCCCAACTGTTACATAGCACATACTGCATCACCCCAACTGTTACATAGCACATACTGCATCACCCCAACTGTTACATAGCACATACTGCATCACCCCAACTGTTACATAGCACAAACTGCATCATCCCAACTGTTACACAGCACATACTGTATCACCTCAACTGTTACATAGCACATACTGCATCACCCCAACTGTTACATAGCACATACTGCATCACCCCGACTGTTACATAGCACATACTGTATCACCCCAACTGTTACATAGCACATACTGTATCACCTCAACTATTACATAGCACATACTGTATCACCTCAACTGTTACATAGCACATACTGTATCACCTCAACTGTTACATAGCACATACTGCATCACCCCAACTGTTACATAGCACATACTGTATCACCCCAACTGTTACATAGCACATACTGTATCACCTCAACTGTTACATAGCACATTCTGCATCACCCCAACTGTTACATAGCACATACTGTATCACCCCAACTGTTACATAGCACATACTGCATCACCCCAACTGTTACATAGCACATACTGCATCACCCCAACTGTTACATAGCACATACTGCATCACCCCAACTGTTACATAGCACATACTGCATCACCCCAACTGTTACATAGCACATACTGCATCACCCCAACTGTTACATAGCACATACTGCATCACCCCAACTGTTACATAGCACATACTGCATCACCCCAACTGTTACATAGCACATACTGCATCACCCCAACTGTTACATAGCACATACTGCATCACCCCAACTGTTACATAGCACATACTGCTTCACCCCAACTGTTACATAGCACATACTGCTTCACCCCAACTGTTACATAGCACATACTGTATCACCCCAACTGTTACATAGCACATACTGTATCACCCCAACTGTTACATAGCACATACTGCATCACCTCAACTGTTACATAGCACATACTGCATCACCCCAACTGTTACATAGCACATACTGCATCACCCCAACTGTTACATAGCACATACTGCATCACCCCAACTGTTACATAGCACATACTGCATCACCCCAACTGTTACATAGCACATACTGCTTCACCCCAACTGTTACATAGCACATACTGCTTCACCCCAACTGTTAAATAGCACATACTGTATCACCCCAACTGTTACATAGCACATATTGTATCACCCCAACTGTTACATAGCACATACTGCATCACCCCAACTGTTACATAGCACATACTGCATCACCCCAACTGTTACATAGCACATACTGCATCACCCCAACTGTTACATAGCACATACTGCATCACCCCAACTGTTACATAGCACATACTGTATCACCTCAACTGTTACATAGCACATACTGCATCACCCCAACTGTTACATAGCACATACTGTATCACCTCAACTATTACATAGCACATACTGTATCACAACTGTTACATAGCACATACTGTATCACCTCAACTGTTACATAGCACATACTGCATCACCTCAACTGTTACATAGCACATACTGCATCACATAGCACATACTGCTTCACCCCAACTGTTACATAGCACATACTGCTTCACCCCAACTGTTACATAGCACATACTGTATCACCCCAACTGTTACATAGCACATATTGTATCACCCCAACTGTTACATAGCACATACTGCATCACCCCAACTGTTACATAGCTCATACTGCATCACCCCAACTGTTACATAGCACATACTGCATCACCCCAACTGTTACATAGCACATACTGCATCACCCCAACTGTTACATAGCACATACTGTATCACCTCAACTGTTACATAGCACATACTGCATCACCTCAACTGTTACATAGCACATACTGCATCACCCCAACTGTTACATAGCACATACTGCATCACCCCAACTGTTACATAGCACATACTGCATCACCCCAACTGTTACATAGCACATACTGCATCACCCCAACTGTTACATAGCACATACTGCATCACCCCAACTGTTACATAGCACAAACTGCATCAACTGTTACACAGCACATACTGTATCACCTCAACTGTTACATAGCACATACTGCATCACCCCAACTGTTACATAGCACATACTGCATCACCCCAACTGTTACATAGCACATACTGTATCACCCCAACTGTTACATAGCACATACTGTATCACCCAACTGTTACATAGCACATACTGTATCACCTCAACTGTTACATAGCACATACTGTATCACCTCAACTGTTACATAGCACATACTGCATCACCCCAACTGTTACATAGCACATACTGTATCACCCCAACTGTTACATAGCACATACTGTATCACCTCAACTGTTACATAGCACATACTGCATCACCCCAACTGTTACATAGCACATACTGTATCACCCCAACTGTTACATAGCACATACTGCATCACCCCAACTGTTACATAGCACATACTGCATCACCCCAACTGTTACATAGCACATACTGCATCACCCCAACTGTTACATAGCACATACTGCATCACCCCAACTGTTACATAGCACATACTGCATCACCCTCAACTGTTACATAGCACATACTGCATCACCCCAACTGTTACATAGCACATACTGCATCACCCTCAACTGTTACATAGCACATACTGCATCACCCCAACTGTTACATAGCACATACTGCATCACCCCAACTGTTACATAGCACATACTGCTTCACCCCAACTGTTACATAGCACATACTGCTTCACCCCAACTGTTACATAGCACATACTGTATCACCCCAACTGTTACATAGCACATATTGTATCACCCCAACTGTTACATAGCACATACTGCATCACCCCAACTGTTACATAGCACATACTGCATCACCCCAACTGTTACATAGCACATACTGCATCACCCCAACTGTTACATAGCACATACTGCATCACCCCAACTGTTACATAGCACATACTGCATCACCCCAACTGTTACATAGCACATACTGCTTCACCCCAACTGTTACATAGCACATACTGCTTCACCCCAACTGTTAAATAGCACATACTGTATCACCCCAACTGTTACATAGCACATATTGTATCACCCCAACTGTTACATAGCACATACTGCATCACCCCAACTGTTACATAGCACATACTGCATCACCCCAACTGTTACATAGCACATACTGCATCACCCAACTGTTACATAGCACATACTGCATCACCCCAACTGTTACATAGCACATACTGTATCACCTCAACTGTTACATAGCACATACTGTATCACCTCAACTGTTACATAGCACATACTGCATCACCCCAACTGTTACATAGCACATACTGCATCACCCCAACTGTTACATAGCACATACTGCATCACCCCAACTGTTACATAGCACATACTGTATCACCTCAACTGTTACATAGCACATACTGTATCACCCCAACTGTTACATAGCACATACTGTATCACCCCAACTGTTACATAGCACATACTGTATCACCCCAACTGTTACATAGCACATACTGCATCACCCCCAACTGTTACATAGCACATACTGTATCACCTCAACTGTTACATAGCACATACTGCATCACCTCAACTGTTACATAGCACATACTGCATCACCCCAACTGTTACATAGCACATACTGCATCACCCCAACTGTTACATAGCACATACTGCATCACCCCAACTGTTACATAGCACATACTGCTTCACCCCAACTGTTACATAGCACATACTGCTTCACCCCAACTGTTACATAGCACATACTGCATCACCCCAACTGTTACATAGCACATACTGCATCACCCCAACTGTTAAATAGCACATACTGTATCACCCCAACTGTTACATAGCACATACTGCATCACCCCAACTGTTACATAGCACATACTGCATCACCCCAATTGTTACATAGCACATACTGCATCACCCCAACTGTTACATAGCACATACTGTATCACCCCAACTGTTACATAGCACATACTGTATCACCTCAACTATTACATAGCACATACTGTATCACCTCAACTGTTACATAGCACATACCGTATCACCTCAACTGTTACATAGCACATACTGCATCACCCCAACTGTTACATAGCACATACTGCTTCACCCCAACTGTTACATAGCACATACTGCTTCACCCCAACTGTTACATAGCACATACTGTATCACCTCAACTGTTACATAGCACATATTGTATCACCCCAACTGTTACATAGCACATACTGCATCACCCCAACTGTTACATAGCACATACTGCATCACCCCAACTGTTACATAGCACTGTTGTTACATAGCACATACTGCATCACCCCAACTGTTACATAGCACATACTGCATCACCCCAACTGTTACATAGCATATACTGCATCACCCCAACTGTTGCATAGCACATACTGTATCACCTCAACTGTTACATAGCACATACTGTATCACCTCAACTGTTACATAGCACATACTGCATCACCCCAACTGTTACATAGCACATACTGCATCACCAACTGTTACATAGCACATACTGCATCACCCCAACTGTTACATAGCACATACTGCATCACCCCAACTGTTACATAGCACATACTGCATCACCCCAACTGTTACATAGCACATACTGTATCACCTCAACTGTTACATAGCACATACTGCATCACCCCAACTGTTACATAGCACATACTGCATCACCCCGACTGTTACATAGCACATACTGTATCACCCCAACTGTTACATAGCACATACTGCATCACCCCAACTGTTACATAGCACATACTGTATCACCCCAACTGTTACATAGCACATACTGTATCACCTCAACTGTTACATAGCACATACTGCATCACCCCAACTGTTACATAGCACATACTGCATCACCCCAACTGTTACATAGCACATACTGCATCACCCCAACTGTTACATAGCACATACTGCTTCACCCCAACTGTTACATAGCACATACTGCTTCACCCCAACTGTTACATAGCACATACTGTATCACCCCAACTGTTACATAGCACATATTGTATCACCCCAACTGTTACATAGCACATACTGTATCACCCCAACTGTTACATAGCACATACTGCATCACCCCAACTGTTACATAGCACATACTGCATCACCCCAACTGTTACATAGCACATACTGCATCACCCCAACTGTTACATAGCACATACTGCATCACCCCAACTGTTACATAGCACATACTGCTTCACCCCAACTGTTACATAGCACATACTGCTTCACCCCAACTGTTAAATAGCACATACTGTATCACCCAACTGTTACATAGCACATATTGTATCACCCCAACTGTTACATAGCACATACTGCATCACCCCAACTGTTACATAGCACATACTGCATCACCCCAACTGTTACATAGCACATACTGCATCACCCCAACTGTTACATAGCACATACTGCATCACCCCAACTGTTACATAGCACATACTGTATCACCTCAACTGTTACATAGCACATACTGTATCACTCAACTGTTACATAGCACATACTGCATCACCCCAACTGTTACATAGCACATACTGCATCACCCCAACTGTTACATAGCACATACTGCATCACCCCAACTGTTACATAGCACATACTGTATCACCTCAACTGTTACATAGCACATACTACATCACCCCAACTGTTACATAGCACATACTGTATCACCCCAACTGTTACATAGCACATACTGTATCACCCCAACTGTTACATAGCACATACTGCATCACCCCAACTGTTACATAGCACATACTGTATCACCCAACTGTTACATAGCACATACTGCATCACCTCAACTGTTACATAGCACATACTGCATCACCCCAACTGTTACATAGCACATACTGCATCACCCCAACTGTTACATAGCACATACTGCATCACCCCCAACTGTTACATAGCACATACTGCTTCACCCCAACTGTTACATAGCACATACTGCTTCACCCCAACTGTTACATAGCACATACTGCATCACCCCAACTGTTACATAGCACATACTGCATCACCCCAACTGTTAAATAGCACATACTGTATCACCCAACTGTTACATAGCACATACTGCATCACCCCGACTGTTACATAGCACATACTGTATCACCCCAACTGTTACATAGCACATACTGCATCACCCCAACTGTTACATAGCACATACTGTATCACCCCAACTGTTACATAGCACATACTGTATCACCTCAACTGTTACATAGCACATACTGTATCACCTCAACTGTTACATAGCACATACTGTATCACCTCAACTGTTACATAGCACATACTGCATCACCCCAACTGTTACATAGCACATACTGCTTCACCCCAACTGTTACATAGCACATACTGCTTCACCCCAACTGTTACATAGCACATACTGTATCACCTCAACTGTTACATAGCACATATTGTATCACCCCAACTGTTACATAGCACATACTGCATCACCCCAACTGTTACATAGCACATACTGCATCACCCCAACTGTTACATAGCACATACTGCATCACCCCAACTGTTACATAGCACATACTGCATCACCCCAACTGTTACATAGCACATACTGCATCACCCCAACTGTTACATAGCATATACTGCATCACCCCAACTGTTGCATAGCACATACTGTATCACCTCAACTGTTACATAGCACATACTGTATCACCTCAACTGTTACATAGCACATACTGCATCACCCCAACTGTTACATAGCACATACTGCATCACCCCAACTGTTACATAGCACATACTGCATCACCCCAACTGTTACATAGCACATACTGCATCACCCCAACTGTTACATAGCACATACTGCATCACCCCAACTGTTACATAGCACATACTGTATCACCTCAACTGTTACATAGCACATACTGCATCACCCCAACTGTTACATAGCACATACTGCATCACCCCAACTGTTACATAGCACATACTGTATCACCCCAACTGTTACATAGCACATACTGCATCACCCCAACTGTTACATAGCACATACTGTATCACCCCAACTGTTACATAGCACATACTGTATCACCTCAACTGTTACATAGCACATACTGTTACATGTTACAGCACATACTGTATCACCTCAACTGTTACATAGCACATACTGTATCACCCCAACTGTTACATAGCACATACTGTATCACCTCAACTGTTACATAGCACATACTGTATCACCTCAACTGTTACATAGCACATACTGTATCACCAACTGTTACATAGCACATACTGTATCACCTCAACTGTTACATAGCACATACTGTATCACCTCAACTGTTACATAGCACATACTGCATCACCCCAACTGTTACATAGCACATACTGTATCACCCCAACTGTTACATAGCACATACTGTATCACCTCAACTGTTACATAGCACATACTGCATCACCCCAACTGTTACATAGCACATACTGTATCACCCCAACTGTTACATAGCACATACTGCATCACCTCAACTGTTACATAGCACATACTGCATCACCCCAACTGTTACATAGCACATACTGTATTACCCCAACTGTTACATAGCACATACTGTATCACCCCAACTGTTACATAGCACATACTGTATCACCCCAACTCTTACATAGCACATACTGTATCACCCCAACTGTTACATAGCACATACTGCATCACCCCAACTGTTACATAGCACATACTGCATCACCCCAACTGTTACATAGCACATACTGCATCACCCCAACTGTTACATAGCACATACTGCATCACCCCAACTGTTACATAGCACATACTGCATCACCCCAACTGTTACATAGCACATACTGCATCACCCAACTGTTACATAGCACATACTGCATCACCCCAACTGTTACATAGCACATACTGCATCACCCCAACTGTTACATAGCACATACTGCATCACCCCAACTGTTACATAGCACATACTGCTTCACCCCAACTGTTACATAGCACATACTGCTTCACCCCAACTGTTACATAGCACATACTGTATCACCCCAACTGTTACATAGCACATATTGTATCACCCCAACTGTTACATAGCACATACTGTATCACCTCAACTATTACATAGCACATACTGTATCACCTCAACTGTTACATAGCACATACTGTATCACCTCAACTGTTACATAGCACATACTGCATCACCCCAACTGTTACATAGCACATACTGCATCACCCCAACTGTTACATAGCACATACTGCATCACCCCAACTGTTACATAGCACATACTGCATCACCCCAACTGTTACATAGCACATACTGTATCACCTCAACTGTTACATAGCACATACTGTATCACCCCAACTGTTACATAGCACATACTGTATCACCTCAACTGTTACATAGCACATACTGTATCACCTCAACTGTTACATAGCACATACTGTATCACCTCAACTATTACATAGCACATACTGTATCACCTCAACTGTTACATAGCACATACTGTATCACCTCAACTGTTACATAGCACATACTGCATCACCCCAACTGTTACATAGCACATACTGTATCACCCCAACTGTTACATAGCACATACTGTATCACCTCAACTGTTACATAGCACATACTGCATCACCCCAACTGTTACATAGCACATACTGTATCACCCCAACTGTTACATAGCACATACTGCATCACCTCAACTGTTACATAGCACATACTGCATCACCCCAACTGTTACATAGCACATACTGTATTACCCCAACTGTTACATAGCACATACTGTATTACCCCAACTGTTACATAGCACATACTGTATCACCCCAACTGTTACATAGCACATACTGTATCACCCCAACTGTTACATAGCACATACTGCATCACCCCAACTGTTACATAGCACATACTGCATCACCCCAACTGTTACATAGCACATACTGCATCACCCCAACTGTTACATAGCACATACTGCATCACCCCAACTGTTACATAGCACATACTGCATCACCCCAACTGTTACATAGCACATACTGCATCACCCCAACTGTTACATAGCACATACTGCATCACCCCAACTGTTACATAGCACATACTGCATCACCCCAACTGTTACATAGCACATACTGCTTCACCCCAACTGTTACATAGCACATACTGCTTCACCCCAACTGTTACATAGCACATACTGCTTCACCCCAACTGTTACATAGCACATACTGTATCACCCCAACTGTTACATAGCACATACTGTATCACCCCAACTGTTACATAGCACATACTGCATCACCCCAACTGTTACATAGCACATACTGCATCACCCCAACTGTTACATAGCACATACTGCATCACCCCAACTGTTACATAGCACATACTGCATCACCCCAACTGTTACATAGCACATACTGCATCACCCCAACTGTTACATAGCACATACTGCTTCACCCCAACTGTTACATAGCACATACTGCTTCACCCCAACTGTTAAATAGCACATACTGTATCACCCCAACTGTTACATAGCACATATTGTATCACCCCAACTGTTACATAGCACATACTGCATCACCCCAACTGTTACATAGCACATACTGCATCACCCCAACTGTTACATAGCACATACTGCATCACCCCAACTGTTACATAGCACATACTGCATCACCCCAACTGTTACATAGCACATACTGTATCACCTCAACTGTTACATAGCACATACTGTATCACCTCAACTGTTACATAGCACATACTGCATCACCCCAACTGTTACATAGCACATACTGCATCACCCCAACTGTTACATAGCACATACTGCATCACCCCAACTGTTACATAGCACATACTGTATCACCTCAACTGTTACATAGCACATACTACATCACCCCAACTGTTACATAGCACATACTGTATCACCCCAACTGTTACATAGCACATACTGTATCACCCCAACTGTTACATAGCACATACTGCATCACCCCAACTGTTACATAGCACATACTGTATCACCTCAACTGTTACATAGCACATACTGCATCACCTCAACTGTTACATAGCACATACTGCATCACCCCAACTGTTACATAGCACATACTGCATCACCCCAACTGTTACATAGCACATACTGCATCACCCCAACTGTTACATAGCACATACTGCTTCATCCCAACTGTTACATAGCACATACTGCTTCACCCCAACTGTTACATAGCACATACTGCATCACCCCAACTGTTACATAGCACATACTGCATCACCCCAACTGTTAAATAGCACATACTGTATCACCCCACTGTTACATAGCACATACTGCATCACCCCAACTGTTACATAGCACATACTGCATCACCCCAATTGTTACATAGCACATACTGCATCACCCCAACTGTTACATAGCACATACTGTATCACCCCAACTGTTACATAGCACATACTGTATCACCTCAACTATTACATAGCACATACTGTATCACCTCAACTGTTACATAGCACATACTGTATCACCTCAACTGTTACATAGCACATACTGCATCACCCCAACTGTTACATAGCACATACTGCTTCACCCCAACTGTTACATAGCACATACTGCTTCACCCCAACTGTTACATAGCACATACTGTATCACCTCAACTGTTACATAGCACATATTGTATCACCCCAACTGTTACATAGCACATACTGCATCACCCCAACTGTTACATAGCACATACTGCATCACCCCAACTGTTACATAGCACATACTGCATCACCCCAACTGTTACATAGCACATACTGCTTCACCCCAACTGTTACATAGCACATACTGCTTCACCCCAACTGTTAAATAGCACATACTGTATCACCCCAACTGTTACATAGCACATACTGTATCACCCCAACTGTTACATAGCACATACTGCATCACCCCAACTGTTACATAGCACATACTGCATCACCCCAACTGTTACATAGCACATACTGCATCACCCCAACTGTTACATAGCACATACTGCATCACCCCAACTGTTACATAGCACATACTGTATCACCTCAACTGTTACATAGCACATACTGTATCACCTCAACTGTTACATAGCACATACTGCATCACCCCAACTGTTACATAGCACATACTGCATCACCCCAACTGTTACATAGCACATACTGCATCACCCCAACTGTTACATAGCACATACTGTATCACCTCAACTGTTACATAGCACATACTACACCACCCCAACTGTTACATAGCACATACTGTATCACCCCAACTGTTACATAGCACATACTGTATCACCCCAACTGTTACATAGCACATACTGCATCACCCCAACTGTTACATAGCACATACTGTATCACCTCAACTGTTACATAGCACATACTGCATCACCTCAACTGTTACATAGCACATACTGCATCACCCCAACTGTTACATAGCACATACTGCATCACCCCAACTGTTACATAGCACATACTGCATCACCCCAACTGTTACATAGCACATACTGCTTCATCCCAACTGTTACATAGCACATACTGCTTCACCCCAACTGTTACATAGCACATACTGCATCACCCCAACTGTTACATAGCACATACTGCATCACCCCAACTGTTAAATAGCACATACTGTATCACCCCAACTGTTACATAGCACATACTGCATCACCCCAACTGTTACATAGCACATACTGCATCACCCCAATTGTTACATAGCACATACTGCATCACCCCAACTGTTACATAGCACATACTGTATCACCCCAACTGTTACATAGCACATACTGTATCACCTCAACTATTACATAGCACATACTGTATCACCTCAACTGTTACATAGCACATACTGTATCACCTCAACTGTTACATAGCACATACTGCATCACCCCAACTGTTACATAGCACATACTGCTTCACCCCAACTGTTACATAGCACATACTGCTTCACCCCAACTGTTACATAGCACATACTGTATCACCTCAACTGTTACATAGCACATATTGTATCACCCCAACTGTTACATAGCACATACTGCATCACCCCAACTGTTACATAGCACATACTGCATCACCCCAACTGTTACATAGCACATACTGCATCACCCCAACTGTTACATAGCACATACTGCATCACCCCAACTGTTACATAGCACATACTGCATCACCCCAACTGTTACATAGCACATACTGCATCACCCCAACTGTTACATAGCACATACTGTATCACCTCAACTGTTACATAGCACATACTGCATCACCCCAACTGTTACATAGCACATACTGCATCACCCCGACTGT
This sequence comes from Oncorhynchus keta, assembly GCF_023373465.1. Taxonomy (NCBI): domain Eukaryota; kingdom Metazoa; phylum Chordata; class Actinopteri; order Salmoniformes; family Salmonidae; genus Oncorhynchus; species Oncorhynchus keta. The sequence goes on along the minus strand of NC_068442.1, from coordinate 35,526,697 downwards.
TACATAGCACATACTGTATCACCCCAACTGTTACATAGCACATACTGTATCACCTCAACTATTACATAGCACATACTGCATCACCTCAACTGTTACATAGCACATACTGCATCACCCCAACTGTTACATAGCACATACTGTATTACCCCAACTGTTACATAGCACATACTGCATCACCCCAACTGTTACATAGCACATACTGTATCACCTCAACTGTTACATAGCACATACTGCATCACCCCAACTGTTACATAGCACATACTGTATCACCTCAACTGTTACATAGCACATACTACATCACCCCAACTGTTACATAGCACATACTGTATCACCCCAACTGTTACATAGCACATACTGTATCACCCCAACTGTTACATAGCACATACTGCATCACCCCAACTGTTACATAGCACATACTGCATCACCCCAACTGTTACATAGCACATACTGTATTACCCCAACTGTTACATAGCACATACTGTATCACCCCAACTGTTACATAGCACATACTGCATCACCCCAACTGTTACATAGCACATACTGCATCACCCCAACTGTTACATAGCACATACTGCATCACCCCAACTGTTACATAGCACATACTGTATCACCCCAACTGTTACATAGCACATACTGCATCACCTCAACTGTTACATAGCACATACTGCATCACCCCAACTGTTACATAGCACATACTGTATTACCCCAACTGTTACATAGCACATACTGCATCACCCCAACTGTTACATAGCACATACTGTATCACCTCAACTGTTACATAGCACATACTGCATCACCCCAACTGTTACATAGCACATACTGTATCACCCCAACTGTTACATAGCACATACTGTATCACCCCAACTGTTACATAGCACATACTGTATCACCTCAACTGTTACATAGCACATACTGTATCACCGCAACTGTTACATAGCACATACTGCATCACCCCAACTGTTACATAGCACATACTGCATCACCCCAACTGTTACATAGCACATACTGCATCACCCCAACTGTTACATAGCACATACTGCATCACCCCAACTGTTACATAGCACATACTGCATCACCCCAACTGTTACATAGCACATACTGTATCACCTCAACTGTTACATAGCACATACTGTATCACCTCAACTGTTACATAGCACATACTGCATCACCCCAACTGTTACATAGCACATACTGCATCACCCCAACTGTTACATAGCACATACTGCATCACCCCAACTGTTACATAGCACATACTGCATCACCCCAACTGTTACATAGCACATACTGCATCACCCCAACTGTTACATAGCACATACTGCATCACCCCAACTGTTACATAGCACATACTGTATCACCCCAACTGTTACATAGCACATACTGCATCACCTCAACTGTTACATAGCACATACTGCATCACCCCAACTGTTACATAGCACATACTGTATTACACTGTTATAGCACATACTGCATCACCCCAACTGTTACATAGCACATACTGTATCACCTCAACTGTTACATAGCACATACTGCATCACCCCAACTGTTACATAGCACATACTGTATCACCCCAACTGTTACATAGCACATACTGTATCACCCCAACTGTTACATAGCACATACTGTATCACCTCAACTGTTACATAGCACATACTGTATCACCGCAACTGTTACATAGCACATACTGCATCACCCCAACTGTTACATAGCACATACTGCATCACCCCAACTGTTACATAGCACATACTGCATCACCCCAACTGTTACATAGCACATACTGCATCACCCCAACTGTTACATAGCACATACTGCATCACCCCAACTGTTACATAGCACATACTGTATCACCTCAACTGTTACATAGCACATACTGTATCACCTCAACTGTTACATAGCACATACTGCATCACCCCAACTGTTACATAGCACATACTGCATCACCCCAACTGTTACATAGCACATACTGCATCACCCCAACTGTTACATAGCACATACTGCATCACCCCAACTGTTAAATAGCACATACTGCATCACCCCAACTGTTACATAGCACATACTGCATCACCCCAACTGTTACATAGCACATACTGCATCACCCCAACTGTTACATAGCACATACTGCATCACCCCAACTGTTACATAGCACATACTGTATCACCCCAACTGTTACATAGCACATACTGTATCACCTCAACTATTACATAGCACATACTGTATCACCTCAACTGTTACATAGCACATACTGTATCACCTCAACTGTTACATAGCACATACTGCATCACCCCAACTGTTACATAGCACATACTGCTTCACCCCAACTGTTACATAGCACATACTGCTTCACCCCAACTGTTACATAGCACATACTGCATCACCTCAACTGTTACATAGCACATACTGTATCACCTCAACTGTTACATAGCACATATTGTATCACCCCAACTGTTACATAGCACATACTGCATCACCCCAACTGTTACATAGCACATACTGCATCACCCCAACTGTTACATAGCACATACTGCATCACCCCAACTGTTACATAGCACATACTGCATCACCCCAACTGTTACATAGCACATACTGTATCACCTCAACTGTTACATAGCACATACTGCATCACCTCAACTGTTACATAGCACATACTGCATCACCCCAACTGTTACATAGCACATACTGCATCACCCCAACTGTTACATAGCACATACTGCATCACCCCAACTGTTAAATAGCACATACTGCATCACCCCAACTGTTACATAGCACATACTGCATCACCCCAACTGTTACATAGCACATACTGCATCACCCCAACTGTTACATAGCACATACTGCATCACCCCAACTGTTACATAGCACATACTGTATCACCCCAACTGTTACATAGCACATACTGTATCACCTCAACTATTACATAGCACATACTGTATCACCTCAACTGTTACATAGCACATACTGTATCACCTCAACTGTTACATAGCACATACTGCATCACCCCAACTGTTACATAGCACATACTGCTTCACCCCAACTGTTACATAGCACATACTGCTTCACCCCAACTGTTACATAGCACATACTGCATCACCCCAACTGTTACATAGCACATACTGTATCACCTCAACTGTTACATAGCACATACTGCATCACCCCAACTGTTACATAGCACATACTGCATCACCCCGACTGTTACATAGCACATACTGTATCACCCCAACTGTTACATAGCACATACTGTATCACCTCAACTATTACATAGCACATACTGTATCACCTCAACTGTTACATAGCACATACTGTATCACCTCAACTGTTACATAGCACATACTGCATCACCCCAACTGTTACATAGCACATACTGTATCACCCCAACTGTTACATAGCACATACTGTATCACCTCAACTGTTACATACACATACTGCATCACCCCAACTGTTACATAGCACATACTGTATCACCCCAACTGTTACATAGCACATACTGCATCACCCCAACTGTTACATAGCACATACTGCATCACCCCAACTGTTACATAGCACATACTGCATCACCCCAACTGTTACATAGCACATACTGTATCACCCCAACTGTTACATAGCACATACTGCATCACCTCAACTGTTACATAGCACATACTGCATCACCCCAACTGTTACATAGCACATACTGTATTACCCCAACTGTTACATAGCACATACTGCATCACCCCAACTGTTACATAGCACATACTGTATCACCTCAACTGTTACATAGCACATACTGCATCACCCCAACTGTTACATAGCACATACTGTATCACCCCAACTGTTACATAGCACATACTGTATCACCCCAACTGTTACATAGCACATACTGTATCACCTCAACTGTTACATAGCACATACTGTATCACCTCAACTGTTACATAGCACATACTGTATCACCTCAGCTGTTACATAGCACATACTGCATCACCCCAACTGTTACATAGCACATACTGTATCACCCCAACTGTTACATAGCACATACTGTATCACCCAAACTGTTACATAGCACATACTGCATCACCCCAACTGTTACATAGCACATACTGTATCACCTCAACTGTTACATAGCACATACTGCATCACCTCAACTGTTACATAGCAAATACTGCATCACCCCAACTGTTACATAGCACATACTGCATCACCCCAACTGTTACATAGCACATACTGCATCACCCCAACTGTTACATAGCACATACTGCATCACCCCAACTGTTACATAGCACATACTGCTTCACCCCAACTGTTACATAGCACATACTGTATCACCTCAACTGTTACATAGCACATACTGTATCACCTCAACTGTTACATAGCACATACTGTATCACCCCAACTGTTACATAGCACATACTGTATCACCTCAACTATTACATAGCACATACTGTATCACCTCAACTGTTACATAGCACATACTGTATCACCTCAACTGTTACATAGCACATACTGCATCACCCCAACTGTTACATAGCACATACTGTATCACCCCAACTGTTACATAGCACATACTGTATCACCTCAACTGTTACATAGCACATACTGCATCACCCCAACTGTTACATAGCACATACTGTATCACCCCAACTGTTACATAGCACATACTGCATCACCTCAACTGTTACATAGCACATACTGCATCACCCCAACTGTTACATAGCACATACTGTATTACCCCAACTGTTACATAGCACATACTGTATCACCCCAACTGTTACATAGCACATACTGCATCACCCCAACTGTTACATAGCACATACTGCATCACCCCAACTGTTACATAGCACATACTGCATCACCCCAACTGTTACATAGCACATACTGTATCACCCCAACTGTTACATAGCACATACTGCATCACCTCAACTGTTACATAGCACATACTGCATCACCCCAACTGTTACATAGCACATACTGTATTACCCCAACTGTTACATAGCACATACTGCATCACCCCAACTGTTACATAGCACATACTGTATCACCTCAACTGTTACATAGCACATACTGCATCACCCCAACTGTTACATAGCACATACTGTATCACCCCAACTGTTACATAGCACATACTGTATCACCCCAACTGTTACATAGCACATACTGTATCACCTCAACTGTTACATAGCACATACTGTATCACCTCAACTGTTACATAGCACATACTGTATCACCTCAGCTGTTACATAGCACATACTGCATCACCCCAACTGTTACATAGCACATACTGTATCACCCCAACTGTTACATAGCACATACTGTATCACCCCAACTGTTACATAGCACATACTGCATCACCCCAACTGTTACATAGCACATACTGTATCACCTCAACTGTTACATAGCACATACTGCATCACCTCAACTGTTACATAGCAAATACTGCATCACCCCAACTGTTACATAGCACATACTGCATCACCCCAACTGTTACATAGCACATACTGCATCACCCCAACTGTTACATAGCACATACTGCATCACCCCAACTGTTACATAGCACATACTGCTTCACCCCAACTGTTACATAGCACATACTGTATCACCTCAACTGTTACATAGCACATACTGTATCACCTCAACTGTTACATAGCACATACTGTATCACCCCAACTGTTACATAGCACATACTGTATCACCTCAACTGTTACATAGCACATACTGTATCACCTCAACTGTTACATAGCACATACTGTATCACCCCAACATGCTGCCATTACCTGTACTACACACCACTTTTACACAGCAGATACTACTGTATCACCTTAACACGCTGCTAGCCTTCCTAGCTGAGGCCCCACGGTCGAGATCTCTGTCAATATTAGTCTAATTGGAATATTGAAATAATTTTTCAAATGTCGGAGAGACAGACAGTAAGGTTTATAGAAATCTCTTCTGTTGAAAACTAAATATTTGTCTAAAATACATTTTTATACTGGAGATCGAGTTCATAAGTTCCTTGCCTGGGCTGATGAGACAGTGGATTGCGCAGTCAGATGGAACAGAGTAAATCTCTGTAGACAAACATTGGTAGTAGAATGGCCTTGCCATTTAGTAACTTTCAACGTGGTACCGTCAAAGGATGCCACCTTTCTAAGTCAGTTCGTCAAATTCTATGCTCTAAGTGATGTTATTGTGAAGTGGAACAACAACGGCTCAGCCACAAAGTGGTAGGCCACACAAGCTCACAGAATGAGACCGCCGAGTGCTGAAGCATGTAGAGCGTAAAAATCGTCTGTCTTCAGTTGCAACACTCACTACCGAATTCCTAACTGCCTCTGGAAGCAACGTCAGCACAATAACTGTTCGTCAGTAGCTTCATATGTTTCCATGGCCGAGCAGCCTAAGATCACCATGTGCAATGCCAAGCATCAGCTGGAGTGGTGCAAAGCTTCCCAACATTGGTCCCTGCAGCAGTGGAAATGCTTTCTCTGGAGTGATGAACCACGCTTCACCATCTGGCAGTCCCACGGACAAATCATGGTTTGGCGGATACTAGGAGAATGCAAACAAAGCGATGTCCATACAGAAATGGTTTGTCAAGATCGGTGTGGAAGAACTTGACTGGCCTGCAGAGCTTTGACCTCAACCCTATTGAACATCTTTGGGATGAATTGGGACGCCGTCTGCGAGCCAGGCTTAATCGCCCAACATCAGTGACCGACCTCACGAATGCTCTTGTGACTGAATGGAAGCAAGTCCCTGAAGCAATTTTCCAACATCTTCTGTGGACAAACTCCATAATAATGCCCATGATTTTGGAACGAGATGTTCGACGACCAGGTGTCCAAATACATTTGGTCATGTAGTGTATCTGTCATAGTTCTTCATAGTATCTGAACAATTGTATTTTCTCTGTCCCCTTAGTTCCATGATCATGGTTCAATGTTTTCCTTAGAAATGTCTATTGATATCTCCTCTCTTCAGGGTTGAATAATTTATGTGTGGTATTATAAAAAAAAAAAAATTGCTAACATGCATTGGTCAAGACTGTAAGGCTCGTCCTCTTCTGACGAGGAGTAAGAGATATCGGACCAATTTGCAGCGTGGTAAGTGTCCATTTTAATATGTATAACTGAACACTACAAAATACAAAATAACCAAGTGAAAGAACAAAACAAACAAAACAGTCCCGTGTGGCACAAACACATAATCCTCCACAACTCAAAATTGAAACCAGGCTACCTAAGTATGGTTCTCAATCAGGGACAACAATTGACAGCTGCCTCTGATTGAGAACCATACCAGGCCAAACACAGAAATCCCAAATCATAGAAAAAGGAACATAGACAACCCACCCAACTCATGCCCTGACCATACTAAAACAAAGACATAACAAAAGAACTAAGGTCAGAACGTGACAAAGACTGAAGTCACATTGTCAAAACTCTGTACACAGTCAGCGAAACAGAAGTATATATGGACCAAACTATGAATCCTTTTTTATTGCTTACACACAAAATACATTCAATGACCACATTCTCTGAAATCCATTAACTCTTTTCTCATTCATACTCCACCACCTGCAAAACGATATATTTGCAGCACGTTTTCAAATGCAAACACACTGTTTCCAAAACTGTTAAAAACACATTCAAAACATAATGATGGCAAATGTTGTGCATTTCTGCAGTAACCAGATTGAAAAATATAGATAATCTGAGCAGAATATTTAATCATTCCAAACACAGCTGATTGCAATTTCAGCTTGAAAGTCTACCCAAGTGTCCTGTTTTTAGTCTGGTCACCAAACAGACAAAGAGGACGGCTTCGAAATGATTTAGTTTGGAAACATGGATCAAGGAAGACGGGTTGGTGGGGAAAGAAGAGTGGCAGGGAGAGGGAGACAGCGTGGAGGACAAAGGAGAGGAAGACCAAGAGCTGGGGTCTCTGATGAGATAAGGGCCACAATTATTGACCATGTTGAAAACCATGGTCTCTCTTTGAGAGAGGCCGGTTTAAGGGTGCAACCAAATCTGCAGCTTTCAACAGTTGCATCAATAGTACACATTTCAGGAAAAACAACAGGTGTGCATCCTTCAATGATAATTGAACTACATATTACAGTACAATACAATATGTTCACATGTACTGACATTTTGAAATATATTGATTGTTTTGTGTTTTTCAGTAGGATCCAAGGGTTAGAATATTATCAGCTGCGCAGGAAATTGCCATGGTTGTCAATGCAATAAAACTGTGGGAAGTTCGGGACAGAGTGCTGGCAGACAATATCACTTTTGGGAATGTGAATGCGGTCAGCACAACAACAATTGCCAGAGTCCCAGAGAAACATTAAATACGGATGAAGCAGTTGTACCCTTTGAGAGAAACGGTGAACGTGTGAAAGAACTCCGGTATCAACATGTCCAGGTAAGATGTCTGTAATAACCAAACAGGTACATACACAGCTATGCATAATGTAAAGTACCGTAAAACTGGATTTACTGGATCTTAGAGTAATGGAGATGGAAGCCAGGCAAACTGCACATACATTCATCTTTGTGGATGAAGCTGGATTCAACCTGAGTAACCGTGGATGTCCCAGGCCAGAGAAGAGCTAGCATCACAATGTGTGCAGCACTGTCCTGTTATGGTTTGTTGTTACACACACCTCTCATTGGCCCCTACAATACAGAGAGGCTCATTTCTTTTCTGGATGACCTGCATAATCAACTTGTGCCAGTGGAGGAGAGAGGGGCCAGAAACTCCCCTACCTTCGTTGTGTGGGATAATGTGGCTTTCCACCACTCTGCTGCAGTCAGACTGTTTGCTGCTCATCCCAGGATGTCAGTACTATTCCTGCCTCCGTTCTCCCCCTTCCTAAACCCCATAGAGGAGTTTTTCTCAGCGTGGAGGTGGAAGGTTTATGACCACCATCCACATGACCAGATGTCCTTGCTGGATGCCATGAACGCGGGGTGTGGAGACACTTCTGAAGACTGATAGGGTTGGATTAGACATTCCAGAAGATACTTTCCAAGATGCATCGCCAGAGAAGATATAAGATGTGACGTTGATGAGAACTTGTGGCCAAATGCAGGAGAGAGAAAGAACGAGAACCCTCACAGTACTGTACAGTATGAGTGATTATACTACACATGTTGATGAGAACTAGAACCCTCACAGTACTGTACAGTATGAGTGATTATACTACACATGTTGATGAGAACTAGAACCCTCACAGTACTGTACAGTATGAGTGATTATACTACACATGTTGATGAGAACTAGAACCCTCACAGTACTGTACAGTATGAGTGATTATACTATAAATGTTGATGAGAACAAGAACCCTCACAGTACTGTACAGTATGAGTGATTATACTATAAATGTTGATGAGAACAAGAACCCTCACAGTACTGTACAGTATGAGTGTTATACTATAAATGTTGATGAGAACAAGAACCCTCACAGTACTGTACAGTATGAGTGATTATACTATAAATGTTGATGAGAACAAGAACCCTCACAGTACTGTACAGTATGAGTGATTATACTATAAATGTTGATGAGAACAAGAACCCTCACAGTACTGTACAGTATGAGTGATTATACTATAAATGTTGATGAGAACAAGAACCCTCACAGTACTGTACAGTATGAGTGATTATACTATAAATGTTGATGAGAACAAGAACCCTCACAGTACTGTACAGTATGAGTGATTATACTATAAATGTTGATGAGAACAAGAACCCTCACAGTACTGTACAGTATGAGTGATTATACTATAAATGTTGATGAGAACAAGAACCCTCACAGTACTGTACAGTATGAGTGATTATACTATAAATGTTGATGAGAACAAGAACCCTCACAGTACTGTACAGTATGAGTGTTATACTATACATGTTGATGATATTTCCTGGCAATTATTATTGCAGCCCAGAAATTTCAGGAATTTGTTTTGTTTCAACTTTTTTTTTAAATTCACAAGTAAATTACTATACGCAAAGATATAGACAAAATAAAGGCTATTGAAGCAAATTGCTGTATTTCTGATTCATTCTTGTTACATATACTTTAGTACATTCAATAAAGTGAAAAGGTGTTTTTCTATAATGAAATACTGATTTCTGTGAAAAATCATTTAAGCTTAAAAGATAAGTTAATCATTTATGTAATGTGTTATTTAGGTCAGTGTGTTATGAGTGACAATGTATGCTTTGTATGTATGCTTTCTGAATTGTTGCCAGTGTTCTGGTCTAACAAGCTTATTTTGAGACATGTATGTTTTGGTGGTTTGAGTGAGTTTTGGAGGTGAGATTAACTGTTTGGCCAAGATGCACATTGGTAATGCAGACTGTGTGAAGAGTTTTAAAAAAGTGCTTGTTAGCAATTCAAAATAACTCTAAGCACTGAGCCAGATGGCGACCACAGCCTCCCCTCTCCTCCACTCTCTCCTCTCAGGCCTGCTGATCCAAGTAAACCATAAAGACAGTTACCCACCAGGGTCCACATTGCCCCATGCGGCTAAAAGGAGATGTGTGTGTGTGTGTGTGTGTGTGGGGGGGTCGTGGGTCCATAGCCTCTTAAATAGCTAATCTGTATGAGTGCGGTGGTTGTGGCAATCAGGCTGGCAGGGCGTTGATTGGAGGGGAGGCCCTGGGGAAGAGGCTGCTCCCGCTCCAGCAGTGGACACACACATCACTGAGCCTCAAACCTCTACGCCTCACAGCCGGTCCATCTCTACACACACATCACTGAGCCTCAAACCTCTACGCCTCACAGCCGGTCCATCTCTACACACACATCACTGAGCCTCAAATCTCTACGCCTCTCGGCCTGTCCATCTCTACACAAACACATCACTGAGCCTCAAATCTCTACGCCTCACGGCCTGTCCATCTCTACACAAACACATCACTGAGCCTCAAACCTCCACGCCTCACGGCCTGTCCATCTCTACACAAACACATCACTGAGCCTCAAATCTCCACGCCTCACGGCCTGTCCATCTCTACACAAACACATCACTGAGCCTCAAATCTCTACGCCTCACGGCCTGTCCATCTCTACACAAACACATCACTGAGCCTCAAATCTCCACGCCTCACGGCCTGTCCATCTCTACACAAACACATCACTGAGCCTCAAATCTCTACGCCTCACGGCCTGTCCATCTCTACACAAACACATCACTGAGCCTCAAGCCTCCACGTGTCTCGGCCTGTCCATCTCTACACAAACGCGTCACTGAGCCTCAAGCCTCCATGTGTCTCGGCCTGTCCATCTCTACACAAACACATCACTGAGCCTCAAACCTCCACGTGTCTCGGCCTGTCCATCTCTACACAAACACATCACTGAGCCTCAAACCTCCACGTGTCTCGGCCTGTCCATCTCTACACACACATCACTGAGCCTCAAACCTCCACGTGTCTCGGCCTGTCCATCTCTACACAAACACATCACTGAGCCTCAAACCTCCACGTGTCTCGGCCTGTCCATCTCTACACACACATCACTGATTGGGATCCTCCGTCTCTTTCTACAGGGTAAGGTATCGATCTGTAAAGGCTCATTACCCTGCCCCAGGTAGAGAAGCAGACTCAGAGCCTTGCAGGAAGAGAGAGCTGGGCTGCTAGGATACAGGCTGACGGTGTGGGTGAGGGAGAGAAAACCTCAGAGGTTGGGCTTCTACTGGGGTAAATATGCATTAGTACACTGCCCATCTCTATTTAAACTCTCCTTCTCTCTTTCATCTCAATCTCTGGGTTTTTCTCTTGGTTCTACAAAGAAATGTTCTCCTAAAGTGTTGTGTTTCACAGACAGTACTGTGGCTGGCTGTCTATCTTTCATAGACCTGCTTTCATGTAATGGAGGCCCAAAACCATTTACATTTTTCAAACAGCATAGCTGCATTCATGCCCACGAGGCATTCTTCCACTTTGAGGGGCTCCAGCAGAGCACAGGTGTTCTGTCATAAGCTGCACCACTGATACATACAGTGGGGGGAAAAAGTATTTAGTCAGCCACCAATTGTGCAAGTTCTCCCACTTAAAAAGATGAGAGAGGCCTGTAATTTTCATCATAGGTACACTTCAACTATGACTGACAAAATGAGGGAAAAAAATCTAGAAAATCACACTGTAAGATTTTTTATGAATTTAATTGCAAATTATGGTGGAAAATAAGTATTTGGTCAATAACAAAAGTTTATCTCAATTCTTTGTTATATACCCTTTGTTGGCAATGACAGAGGTCAAACGTTTTCTGTAAGTCTTCACAAGGTTTTCACACACTTGCTGGTATTTTGACCCATTCCTCCATGCAGATCTCCTCTAGAGCAGTGATGTTTTGGGGCTGTTGCCGGGAAACACGGACTTTCAACTCCCTCCAAAGATTTTCTGTGGGGTTGAGATCTGGAGACTGGCTAGGCCACTCCAGGACCTTGAAATGCTTCTTACGAAGCCACTCCTTCGTTGCCCGGGCGGTGTTTTTGGGATCATTGTCATGCTGAAAGACCAGCCACGTTTCATCTTCAATGCCCTTGCTGATGGAAGGAGGTTTTCACTCAAAATCTCACGATACATGGCCCCATTCATTCTTTCCTTTACACGGATCAGTCGTCCTGGAAATTGCAGGCCTCTCTAATCTTTTTTAAGTGGGAGAACTTGCACAATTGATGGCTGACTAAATACTTTTTTGCCCCACTGTATGACCATTTCCTCTTTCCCCCAGTGATGTGAGTTAATGAGAGAGGTGTTAAGTGATAAAATGTTACCTTTCTCACAAGTGGCTCCACCGTAGCTGGGCAGACACAGGCACACAAAGGAATTGATCTCGTCGATACAGGTGCCTCCATTCTGACACGGGTTTGACTGGCAGTCGTCGATGTCTGTCAGGGAAAAAAAGGGTTGTGTTCATTAGGCACCAAATGGAAGGAAACATATTGAATCAGGGAGGGATCACCTGGACTTGTCCAATAAGAATGGCTTATTTTTGTTTTAAAATGTATGTCCTAATGAATACAACCAAGGAAAAACAAGGATACACGAGGAGACAGGGTCAGTTACAACAATGCAGTCACTGGACACAGCACATATCTTTTGTCACCATCAGAGATCAACTTTTCTGGGAGTTCTGAGCTCTTTTGAGGAGTTTTAATTAAAAGCTTTGATTCAGCAGCCCATCAATAAGTGGGTGGAGGAGCAGTGAAGCGCATGACATTAATTGTGATGCGTATGCAGGACTTGCCTTCCACTCTGCTGTCAATCCTGGACAGGTTATAGTCTCCACTGGCAGGGAAAAGATGCAGGGAGGAGGCAGTTTGATGTTGGAGTTGTTTGATATTCAGATATTTACACCCATGCAATCATGCTAGAGTTGTACTGACACTTCATACTGTATATGTGAAACTGATGCATGTAGCTGTGATACAGATGAACAAACTCATACAGTATACCAGGAATCCATGCTTGTATACACACGAAAAGACACACACACACACACACACACACACACACACACACACACACACACACACACACACACACACACACACACACACACACACACACACACACACACACACACACACACACACACACACACACACACACACACACACACACACACACACACTTTGTGGAGACGTTTAAGGCAAAGGTTCTCCTTTCTGTGTAAAAGCAGAACTATATTTATCTCACTGCTGATCTGGGGCCTTAGGGCAAAATCATTAAAACCACAGCTGGCATCCCAGCAACCATTGCCCTCAGAACATCTGAGTATATCTTGGGGGCCCGGGTGAGAGGGCAGGAGACGGGTATTGAGTAACGTAGGGATCACGATTTTTATAGTTCTCCAAGTCTGGAAGAGTGTGGAAGGTGGTGTGTCCCTAGGTTGGATTACAGGGATTTGATGGCGAGGCGTGTTGGATAAAAGCAGCTTGTGGTGGTTATCAAAGCGGAGAGAAGAAAGGCAGGAGTTAGTCTGAATCCACACTGGGACGGCCTGCCATGTCTAGACGATGAATCAACAGACCAGGAGGGAGGGATTACTACAGCACACATACAGAGACGTATGGAGGCTCTGACTGGTGCTGTACTGTATATATAGCAGGGCTCTCAGCTGGGTTCTCTAGTACTGCAATGTTTCTCTGCTAATCAGGAAGTGTGATACTTTGGAGTACAGAAGAGTTGAAAGCTGGCCACTCATCCATCCCATTGTCTGTGAGGTGGTACCACAATCCTCCAAAGAAGACTTGGTTTCGCTCAACTCTGACCCCCATGCAGAGCAGCACTTGACTCTCAACAATGACAGGAAAGAGGGAACATACTGCTGGGCCGGCCCTGGCCTCTTGAGCGTCTCCCCTCCCTCCTCATCCCATCCTCCTCCAGCTTCAGACACAGCAGGCATAACAGAGGAGAGCAAAGAGAGGCCAGAGAGCTCATTCAGTGGCCACTCAGTGTCCACCCAGCCCAGCTGGCTAACTGGGGATAAACTGTAGTCGGGGCAGGTGGTGGACGGTGGAGGGCGGCTGCTGCCCAGCCTTCTCTGGCTTCCTCCCCAGGACAACACAGGCAGGCCTGAAAGCCTAGAAGCTATTCTCCATCCCCAAGGACTCCCTGCAGCAGCCGGTGGAGGATTGTGAGGATTGTTCATCGGCTGGCAGAGGAGAGAGAGGGGAGAGAGAGAGCGAGTGAAAGAGCGAGTGAAAGAGGCCAGACTAACTGGGGGGTACCGCTGACAAATGTGCAGTCTCAGCCTAGATGACATGGGTGAGAGAGAGAGAGAGAGAGAGAGAGAGAGAGAGAGAGAGAGAGAGAGAGAGAGAGAGAGAGAGAGAGAGAGAGAGTGAGAGATTGCAGTCTTGGCCAGTCCACCCACCAACCCCCCCACCACCCCACCCTCGTCTCTATGGGGTGTGTATGCCAGTCCAGTCTAATACTATTTAGGGCCAGGCCCCTCTATTCCTGCTGTTTCCAGTTCTGGAGGGTTTTTCCCCCTACTTCACCACAGCAAGATTTATGCTTTCAATTCCAGACGCGGCCAGGGCATCTGTGAACATGGAGCCAAATAAAAAGTAAACAGCTCTCTCTTTTATAAATGTGAATTTCAACAATTTCACGCCAATGAATCCCAGCAGGTTTTTCCTCTGGGCCCAGTTAGAGTCCACAGACTAGAATCTAATAAAGGAGGCAAATAAACGAAGAAAGGATCAATATCATGACCAAGGACTTTCTCTCAGTCAGACAGACCAGCATTAAAAAAGTTCCCCAGGCATATTTCCTCTCTCTCTCATTCACGTTTTCTCCCTCTCCTGTTCTCTCTCCCGTTCTCTCCCTCCTACAATGGTGATGCTGTGGGGTTCAAGTCTTAATGATTAAAAATGTAAAGGCATGTGACACAGGCAGACAGAAGTCATTTGCCATGCAGGGGTAGAGAGGGATTCATTGAGTCTCTCTCTCTCTCTCTCTCTCTCTCTCTCTCTCTCTCTCTCTCTCTCTCTCTCTCTCTCTCTCTCTCTCTCTCTCTGTGTGTGTGTGACTGTCAGGATCAACATCACCAAGCCCTGCCACAGACACACAGATGACAGTCTCTCTCTGCCATGCTGCATGATACCCACATTCCTAAGTCAGTCGGCTCCTCACAAAACAGACACTACAGTCTACCTGAGAACTAATATGGTCTACCTTACATAAAACTATCCATACAGAAAGTATATAATCTACAGCACCTGGAAACCAGAGGAATGGATTGCTAAATTGGCATTGCACAGTGAAGTCGCAATCTATCTCAGTTGGCTATTCATAACACAGACACTAGTACTATACTATACCTTGGTGCAAGGAAAGACGTTACTGTAGCTACCAGTTTCCTCTGAGGCAATCAACACATCAGCATTCACCTATAAAGTCAGCATTCCATTCATTAAACAGGCATTACGATGAGCATCAGAGTTAACCACCCACAGGAAATAACCTATCGTTTGCAGCAAAGAAGCCATCACCCACCTCAGTTAACATTCACACTGACAGCCCCATGAATGAAAACTAAAATGGCCGCATTGAGCAAGTCAACATCTCTGGAGTGTATTTGTTGGCCTTGGAACCTAATGATAACCATTTCCTTGACACTTTATGATAACCATTTCCTTGACAGCATCTTAAAGGGATCATTATCTGAAGGATGGTTTCTGCCACTTAAAACTCTGTGGAGTGTTTTGGATCCACAGCGGGCAGCACCAGGGTGATACACGTCTGCCTGCACGTCCTAATGACAGTTTGAGAGAGGGCATTGAAATTCAGTGGTGTCCGTCTCCTTTGAGTTTGCTTTATTACGTTTGAAGGATAAATGACCCGCTTTCAAGGGAACAGTCGTCGTCCTGTTGCTGTTGATGTTGCTGTTGTCTCTTTCGTAATTACTTTGGCAACATGTGAATAGTCTCGCCTTTTCAATGAAATGTGCTTTATGGATTGGGCAGTGAAGTGGGATTGTCAGAGGGGAGGACATAGAAAATGTGGCGGATAGAGAGGGATAGAGCGAGAGATAGAGAGAGGGAGGAAGGGAAGTAAGGAGGAAGAGAGTGAAAAAATAAAGAGGAGAGAGAAAGGGAGATTGAATTGAAGAATTCATAGACTCTAACCACTTCTGGGAAAATTGGAAAACACTAAACAAACAACAACAAAAATAATTATCTATCCAAAATGGAGACGTATGGGTAAACCACTTCTCCAATCTTTTTGGCTCTATAATAAAGAATAAAGAGCAAAAACATATACATGATCAAATATTAATGTAATGCTCCGGGTGTCGTGGGTGTGGAGTCAAATGCAGGAGACAGAGTTCAATGCTGTGCGTCTTTTAATAGCACCAACGCACCACAGGGTGCTCACAAAAGTTACGTTCCCAAAACACAGGGAATCAAAAAATACAATAGAAAAATACACGACCAGGCACTAACACGTACCTTTACAACAGCGCCGAAGGTTACAATGAAATAATCCCGCACAACAACCAGGCGGGCCGGCTGTCTAATAAAGACAAACTAATTAACCTAAACAGGTGCTACCACTAAACATACAAGGAGGGGGAGGAAAAACAATCAGTGGCAGCTAATAGGCCAGTGACGACGACCGCCGAGCTCCACCCGCCCGGGAAGGGGAAACACCCTCGGTCGGACTCGTGACAATTAAAGTCTACCAGAACCCACTGGATTCTCCAATTACCTTAAATGAGTTACAGGACAAAATAAAAACCCTCCAACCCAAATTGATGGTATCCTTAATGAAATGATCAAATATACAGGCAACAAATTCCAATTGGCTATACTAAAACTCTTTAACATCATCCTTAGCTCTGGCATCTTCCCCAATATTTAGAACCAAGGACTGATCACCCCAATCCACAAAAGTGGAGACAAATTTGACCCGAATAACTACCGTGGAATACACGTCGACAGTAACCCTGGGAAAATCCTCTGCATTATCATTAACAGCAGACTCGTACATTTCCTCAATGAAAACAATGTACTGAGCAAATGTCAAATTGGCTTTTTACCAAATTACCGTACAACAGACCATGTATTCACCCTATACACTCTAATTGACAACCAAACAAACCAACACAAAGGCAAAGTCTTCTCATGCTTTGTTGATTTCAAAAAAGCCTTCGACTCAATTTGGCATGAGGGTCTGCTATACAAATTGATGGAAACGTGAAGAACAAACGGAGCTATTTCGCCTACAAAAATAATATTTTGGGAAAAAAGGAACATTGGCTATCTAACTGGGAGTCTCATGAGTGAAAACATCCGAAGCTCATCAAAGGTAAATGATTTAATTTGATTGCTTTTCTGATTTCCGTGACCAAGTTACCTGCTGCTAGCTGGACAAAATGCTATGCTAGGCTATCGAAAAACTTACACAAATGCTTGTCTAGCTTTGGCTGTAAAGCATATTTTGAAAATCTGAGATGACAGGGTGATTAACAAAAGGCTAAGCTGTGTCTCAATATATTTCACTTGTGATTTTCATGACTAGGAATATTTATGTCCGTTGCGTTATGCTAATTCGTGTCAGTCGATGATTACGCTCCCTCATGCGGGATGGGGAGTCATTAGAGGATAACAAAGCCATCACCTACAGAGAGATGAACCTGGAGAAGAGTCCCCTAAGCAAGCTGGTCCTGGGGCTCTGTTCACAAACACAAACACACCCCACAGAGCCCCAGGACAGCAGCACAATTAGACCCAACCAAATCATGACAAAACAAAAATATAATTACTTGACACATTGGAAAGAATTAACAAAAAAACAGACCAAACTAGAATGCTATTTGGTCTTAAACAGAGAGTACACAGTGGCAGAATACCTGACCACTGTGACTGACCCAAACTTAAGGAAAGCTTTGACTATGTACAGACTCAGTGCTATTGAGAAAGGCCGCCGTAGGCCGACATGGCTCTCAAGAGAAGACAGGCTATGTGCTCACTGCCCACAAAATGAGGTGGAAACTGAGCTGCACTTCCTAACCTCCTGCCCAATGTATGACCATATTAGAGAGACATATTTCCCTCAGATTACACAGATCCACAAAGAATTCGAAAACAAATCCAATTTTGATAAACTCCCATATCTACTGGGTGAAATTCCACAGTGTGCCATCACAGCAGTAAGATTTGTGACCTGTTGCCACAAGAAAAGGGCAACCAGTGAAGAACAAACACCATTGTAAATACCACCTATATTTATGATTATTTATTTCCCCTTGTGTACTTTAACCATTTGTACATTGTTACAACACTGTATATATATATATATATATATATAATATATATATAATATGACATTTGCAATTTCTTTATTGTTTTGAAACTGTTAATTTTTATTGTTTATTTCACTTTTGTATATTATCTACCTCACTTGCTTTGGCAATGTAAACACATGTTCCCATGCCAATAAAGCCCCTTGAATTTAATTGAATTGAGAGATAGTTAGAGGGTGACAGAGAGAAAGAGAGTGAAAGAGAGAGTGAGAGAGACAGAGAAAGAGAGAGATTGTTAGAGGGTGACAGAGAGAGAGAGTGAAAGAGAGAGAGAGAGAGAGAGAGAGAGAGAGAGAGAGAGAGAGAGAGAGAGAGAGAGAGAGAGAGAGAGAGAGAGAGAGAAAGAAAGAGATAGTTAGAGGTTGACAGAGAGAGAGAGTGAGAGAGAGACAGAGAAAGAGAAAGAGAGAGATAGTTAGAGGGTGACAGAGAGAGAGTGAACGAGAGAGAGAGAGAGAGAGAAAACTAGAGATAGAGGGTGACTGAGAGAGAGACAGAGAAAGAGAGAGTGAGAGAGAGAGAAAGAGAGAGATAGCTAGAGGGTGACAGAGAGAGAGACAGAGAGAGAGACAGAGAAAGAGAGCGTGAGAGAGAGACAGAAAGAGAGAGATAGTTAGAGGGTGACAGAGAGAGAGAGAAAGAGAGTGAACGAGAGACCTGGAACTGCTAATGGGATTATTTGCACTCAACAGGTCCTATTGATGACCTTATGATTCAGCAGAGCATAAGAAAGCTCTATTCAACACTCCACTAACAAAACGTACAGCCGCTGAGTGTGCCGTGAAACAGAGAAGGTAAACCACAATTAGATGGAGCATGTATCAGACACCCATACACCCCACCCCGCACACACACACACACACACACACACACACACACACACACACACACACACACACACACACACACACACACACACACACACACACACACACACACACACACACACACACACACACACACACACACACACACACACACACACACACACACATATACACATACACACACACACACACATACCTGCTGTTGCCAGCGTATGGTAACTCAGCCGCTGTCAGTATGGGAGACAGAAAGCTTGTTTAGTCATAACACAGCCCAACAGCTCAGTAAAGGACCCAGGGTGGGAAACTAAATGCCAACACTTCCCTGATCACACAGTGTTTTGATAGATTAAAGAGAGGGTTAGTGAACCTGGAAATACCAGACGGGAAAAATTCATTTAGGACATGAGAACAGGAAGCGGGAGAATATAGACCTGAAGGAGAGGACTGCTCAGTACCCAGGCTGGTCTTGTCCAGGGCCAATTCCATTTCAATTTAGTCCATTTGAAGTTCCAATTCAACAACTGAAACAAATCCTGATTGAAAATAAATGACACTTGTCATTTCTTGAATTGGAACATTAGTTCATCCCTTCACTCTCTTGAATTGACTGAATGAATGAAATGGAATTGACCCCAAACAGTGATGTAGTGGTAAGTAAAGAGGTGGGTAAACTGTGTGTGTGTGTGTGTGTGTGTGTGTGTGTGTGTGTGTGTGTGTGTGTGTGTGTGTGTGTGTGTGTGTGTGTGTGTGTGTGTGTGTGTGTGTGTGTGTGTGTGTGTGTGTGTGTGTGTGTGTGTGTGTGTGTGTGTGTGTGTGTGTGTGTGTGCCCTTGGCTGGTGGATGTGTATGGGGGAGAAGGAGGATGACTGGACGTAGAGCGGATCAGAGGAGTGAACATAGGAACTGGAGGTACTAAACTCAGCAAAAAAATAAATGTCCCTTTTTCACGACCGTGTCTTTCAAAGATAATTAGTAAAAATACAAATAACTTCACAGATCTTCATTGTAAAGGGTTTAAACACTGTTTCCCAAGCCCGACTACCCTGTATGTAGCCTCGCTACTGTTATAGCCTTGCTACTGTATATAGCCTCGCTACTGTTATAGCTTTGCTACTGTTATAGCCTTGCTACTGTATATAGCCTCGCTACTGTTATAGCTTTGCTACTGTTATAGCCTTGATAATGTATATAGCCTCGCTACTGTTATTTTTTACTGTTGTTTTTATTTCTTTACTTACCTAATACCTTTTTTTGCACTGTTGGTTAGAGCCTGTAAGTAAGCATTTCACTGTTGTATTCGGCGCACGTGACAAATAAACTTCTATTTGATTTGATTTTGTTCAATGAACCATAAATAATTAATGAACATGCACCTGTGGAACGGTCGTTTAGACACTTACAGCTTACAGACAGTAGGCAATTAAGGTCACAGTTATGAAAACTTAGGACACTAAAGAGGCCTTTCTACTGACTCTGAGAAGCACCAAAAGAAAGATGCCCAGGGTCCCTGCTCATCTGCGTGAACGTGCCCTAGGCAGGCTGCAAGGAGGCATGAGGACAGCAGATGTGGCCAGGGCAATAAATTGCAATGTCCGTACTGGGAGACGTCTAAGACAGCGCTACAGGGAGACAGGACGAACAGGATCGGTACATCCGAACAACACACCTGCGGGACAGGTACAGGATGTCAACAACAACTGCCCGAGTTACAACAGGAATGCACAATCCCTCCATCAGTGCTCAGACTGTCCGCAATAGGCTAAGAGAGGTTGGACTGAGGGCTTGTAGGCCTGTTGTAAGGCAGGTCCTCACCAGACATCACCGACAACAACGTTGCATATGGGCACAAACCCACCGTTGCTGGACCAGACAGGACTGGCAAGAAGTGCTCTTCATTGACGAGTCTCAGTGAAGTCTCATCAGGGGTGATGGTCGGATTTGCGTTTATCGTCAAAGGGATATGAGCGTTACACTTAGGCCTGTACTCTGGAGCGGGATCGATTTGGAGGTGGAGGGTCCATCATGGTCTGGGGCGGTGTGTCACAGCCTCATCGGACTGAGCTTGTTGTCATTGCAGGCAATCTCAATGCTGTGCGTTACAGGGAAGACATCCTCCTCCCTCATGTGGTACTCTTCCTGCAGACTCATCCTGGCATGACCCTCCAGCATGACAATGCCACCAGCCATACTGCTCGTTCTGTGCGTGATATCCTGCAAGACAGCAATGTCAGTGTTCTGCCATGGCAGCGAAGAGCCATGAATCCCATTGAGTACCTCTGGACCTGTTGGATCGGAGAGTGAGGGCTAGAGCCATTCCCCCGCAGAAATGTCCGGGAACTTGCAGGTACCTTGGTGGAAGAGTGGGGTAACATCTCACAACAACAACTGGCACATCTGGTGCAGTTCATGAGGAGGAGATGCACTGCAGTACTTAATGCAGCTGGTGGCCACACCATATACTGACTATTACTTTTGGTTTTGAACCCCCCTTGTTCAGGGACACATTATTCCATTTCTGTTAGTCACATGTCTGTGGAACTTGTTCAGTTTATGTCTCAATTGTTGAATCTTGTTATGTTCATCCAAATATTTACACATGTTAAGTTTGCTGAAAATAAACGCAGTTGACAGTGAGAGGACGTTTCATTTTTTGCTGAGTTTAGTATGTACGTACACAACGAAGGAGGTTGGTGGCACCGTAATTGGGGAAAACGGGCTCATAATAATGTCTGGAATGGAATAAATTAAATGGTATCAACACATCAAACACATGGTTCCCAGGTGGTTGATACCATTCCATTGACTCCATTCCAGACATTATTATGAGCCGTTCACCCCTCAGAACTTCTGTGCTGTTGCCTTGTGTTCTATAGATAGATCAATGAACCATTGATATTGGTTCCAGCCTAGTGTATAAAAGAACGTCTATTTGCTAACATCACAGATTGTTATTTAGTTTATACAGTAGATGCATACGCTTGTTCATTGGTACGGACATAGAAACTAACCTATACAGATGTAGGATTTTCATTTGATCTCTCTGTTGCAGGAGAACTAATTTACACTTAAACATTTCAGACTTTATTTTCCACTATGAAAACTGTTTCAACCGCTACAAAAATGTCCATAAATTATAATCCACATAATATTTCACATTTCCTGTCGCTGCAGGATTATTTTCCTGCTTTAGCAAATTGGCTCAAATAAAGATCTATATCTGTAGAAATGTAGATTTAGTAGTCCTAAATTCAAAATCCTATTGATTTAAACTGTTGTTACTCTAACTCAACCACACCTAGAGTATTCACGTTTATTGCGTTTAATGCATGAAACCTGTTTTCCAATACCGAGAATAACAAAACATAAACACTAATCCTGAGTATGATTCAGGCATCAATTTAGTATATTAATCAATAAAGAAATTGAACAGCTAGTCATTTACCACAGACTGGGGTGGTCAACTTGTATGAATAACACCCATAGGTTCAGAGTGGAGATCTGAGGGCAGTGTTCTGACCATTACTGTGTGTGTGTGTGTGTGTGTGTGTGTGTGTGTGTGTGTGTGTGTGTGTGTGTGTGTGTGTGTGTGTGTGTGTGTGTGTGTGTGTGTGCATACGTGAGTGCGAGCATGTGTGTAAGAACGCGACAGAGAGTGAGTGTGTGTGTGTGTGTTTCAGCCAGACCGACAGGTCCAAGCTGCTGTTGACAGGGATAATTCAACACACACACATGGGACTGTGGGAAAACCTAATGAGAAGAGTATGTATGTCACAACATGTCGTGTTCTCTGACAGTCAGCCTATCTCCGGTCACTGTTCTCTGACAGCCAGCCTATCTCTGGTCCCTGTTCTCTGACAGCCAGCCTATCTCTGGTCCCTGTTCTCTGACAGCCAGCCTATCTCTGGTCCCTGTTCTCTGACAGCCAGCCTATCTCTGGTCCCTGTTCTCTGACAGCCAGCCTATCTCTGGTCACTGTTCCCTGGGAGATGAGGCTTGGTCAGTGGCCTGTTGTCATTTCCCAGTCCCACATAAACAGAGGTCTGTGGCCCTAAAGCCATGCAGGCACCAGTCAGTCAGTCAGTCAGCATCTACCTGCCGTCAGAGACAGGCTGGCTGGAGATACTGAGCTGGCTGGCTGGAGATACTGGCTGGATGACATGGTTGTTTTTCTAGAAGAGAAAGGGTTCTCAATGAGTTACCTGGCTAAATAAATGTTTCAAAACATTGGAAAGTGGTGGGAATATTCTTGCTGACTCCTTCTCCTCCTTTCCTTCCCCAATTGACTCCCTCCTTTTACTTTGGGACATTGAGTACCCCTAGGGACAGTGATTTAGAAATGTCCCCTGACAGCCACTGTCTCAGCTGCCACCCAGAACTGTGATGATTACCAGGGTTTACCAGGGGTCAGCTCCACTCTAAATGACTGATCTACTGTATCATACATCTACAGCAATGCAGAAACACCTTTCTGATTTTAATGTAGAACAGTTCCCTCGGGGGAGGAAATGGAGGGCTATTCTCTACCTCTGCTATTTCTGACATACTTTAGCAAAAATAAGGGAAATAATCCCTCTCCTGTAAGAATCGATGAATCACTGGCAATGGGAAAACTTAGTGGGTTAGACTATATACTGTAAGTAGATCGTTTTGAGTGGTGTGAAGTTGTGGAGTACAGTGTAGGCTACAATGCAGAGGTTTATAACGAAGTCATTTTCACAGACGTTTCTACTTCAACACCTGATTGATCCACTTCAGAGCTACTGTACCTCAGCTCCACCTCAACTCACCTGGCTTTGGGCTGATGCTTCTTATCGCTCTTTTTCGAATCATCTCTCTGCTCTCGGGTCATCTTTCTACATTCAAATCTTACATTAGAATGAATTGACAATACTGACGAAGGATCAGCTCCTAGAAAGATATTACAACCTACGGCTGCAAATATTGAGGTGGCTTATTCTAATGCTTACCCAATAAAATGCGCTAAATCACCAATTTGGTACATCATTGCGCACATGGTAGATTACACATCATAAAATATACTGAGACACATTATAGAAAGTAGCCTACAAGTAGCAAAATAGAACTCAATTGATTGAACATGAAATGTATTCCAATATTATTGAAAAAGGCCTATAGCCTACTGTTGATATTGAAATGCAGTCGTCTCAGTTTTCATTTGAAACATATTTTTATACATCACTTGTTTGTATCAATTGCAAAGACATTGGCAACTTTGTAGTGTAGTCATTTTTCTTCTGAAGTTATCGGCGAATAAGTGGATGGTGTTGGCAGATGTTAGATTCCAATGGTTTTGGGAAACAGCTCAGAGATTTAACAATGCTCCTATGAAGGTTCTAAGATGCTTTTGGGAAACTGGGCACTGGTCTGTTGTCATGGAGATAAGAAGGCCTCCCCTGATTTGTGTGTATGTGTGTGTGGCCATAGAAAAAGCAAATTAATCTCCAGGACTGTTTACAGCACATTGAGCAACAGTGCGCTACACACACACACAACACACGCAGGCGCACACACACACACACACACTAGAGGTCGGCCGATTAATCGGAATGGCCGATTAATTAGGGCAGATTTCAAGTTTTTTTTCAAGTTTTCATAACAATCGGAAATCTGTATTTTTGGATGCCGATTTGTCGATTTTTTTACATTTACATTTTTTACATTTTTAAAATGTATTTTTATACCTTTATTTAACTAGGCAAGTCAGTCAAGAAAGAAGACATTCTTATTTTCAATGATGGCCTAGGAACAGTGGGTTAACTGCCTCGTTCAGGGGCAGAATGACAGATATTCACCTTGTCAGCTCGGGGGATCCAATCTTGCAACCTTAAAGTTAACTAGTCCAACGCAATAACGACCTGCCTCTCTCTCGTTGCACTCCACGAGGAGCCTGCCTATTACGCGAATGCAGTAAGCCAAGGTAAGTTCCTAGCTAGCATTAAACTTATCTTATAAAAAACAATCAATCATAATCACTAGTTAACTACACATGGTTGATGATATTACTAGATATTATCTAGCGTGTCCTGCGTTGCATATAAACTGACTGAGCATACAAGCATACAAGTATCTAAGTATCTGACTGAGCAGTGGTATGCAGAAGCAGGCGCGTAAACATTCATTCAAACAGCACTTTCGTGCGTTTTGCCAGCAGCTCTTCGTTGTGCATTGCGCTGTTTATGACTTCAAGCCTATCAACTCCCGAGATGAGACTGGTGTAACCGAAGTGAAATGGCTAGCTAGTTAGCGCGCGCTAATAGAGTTTCAAACGTCACTTGCTCTGAGCCTTGCAGTGGTTGTTTCCCTTGCTCTGCATGGGTAACGCTGCTTCGAGGGTGGCTGTTGTCGTCATGTTCTGGTTCGAGCCCAGGGAGGAGCGAGGAGAGGGACGGAAGCTATACTGTTACACTGGCAATACTAAAGTGCCTATAAAAACACCCAATAGTCAAAGGTTAATGAAATACAAATGGTATAGAGGGAAATAGTCCTATAATTCCTATAATAACTACAAGCTAAAACTTCTTACCTGGGAATATTGAAGACTCATGTTAAAAGGAACCACCAGCTTTCATATGTTCTCATGTTCTGAGCAAGGAACTGAAACATTAGCTTTCTTATATAGCACATATTGCACTTTTACTTTCTACTCCAACACTTTGTTTTTGCATTATTTAAACCAAATTGAACATGTTTCATTATTTACTTGAGGCTAAATTGATTTTATTGATGTATTATATTAAGTTAAAATAAGTGTTAATTCAGTATTGTTGTAATTGTCATTATTACAAAAAAAAGCAAAAGAAATCGTCCGATTAATCGGTATCGGCCTTTTTCGGCCTCCAATAATCGGCATCGGCGTTGAAAAACCATAATCGGTCGACCTCTAACACACACACACACACACACACACACACACACACACACACACACACACACACACACACACACACACACACACACACACACACACACACACACACACACACACACACACACACACACACACACACACACACAGCATTCCATCTTATTCTCATTCTGCAGGACAGAAAGCATGTCCTCTGCCTCTCATTGCACACAGGAGTTCGGAGAGGAGTGAGTGTGAGTTTGTGTGGCAGCGGCCACTGCAGACTGAGAAGATCCAATCAGGGGTGTGTGAGGCTTGTGATGGAGGGTGATTGGGGTGGATCAGGTGATCACGTCGCCATGAGAGATGAGGGCGAGAGGCAGAGGTAGAGTAATGAGGTGTGGCAGCAGGTGGAGTAAGCCAATCACACTCCTTTAAGAGTCTCAGCGCCCCACACACTCATATCAATCTGACCATCAATCACACAGAACACACTCGCAGGCATGCACACACGCACACACACAAGCAGGCGTGTACACACACGCACACACACAGACACACATATTTTATATTTGCATTTAAGTTATTTAGCACTCTAATCTAGAGCGACTTACAGTAGTGAGTGCATACATTTCTCGTACTGTTCCCCCGTGGGAATCAAACCCACCACCATGCTCTACCAACTGAGCCACGTGGGACACACACTCCAGGGCGAGATTCTGACTGAAAGCCTCACAAACCGTCTTGGAAATTACCATTCACTTCTTGAATTAACTGCATTGAAATGGAACTGACCAAAATCCATCTAGGGGCATTATCCTCCTACACCCAGTGCTCCCACCCCCACAAAGGGCTGTCCTTTGTGGGCTAGCTCTCTCCAGACCCAGGCTCTCTGTTCCACAGCCAGGGGACCAGGTCGGGTTATGGGCTTGGGCTAAGGTTGAATATTTTCCCAGTATTTTACAAATGTTCCATCCCGAGAATAAATCACTTTTCTCCAGGGTAACCCGGTATTTCCCACCAAATCCGTAAGTGCCATTCAAGAGCAAATAAAGCATATAAATAGGTCTATGTCTGGATTTGTTTAGAGCTTTGATCGAAAATTCAATCCTGATGCTACCTGAGCCTGATGAGACATACATCAAATACATTTTATGAGCCCTACATGAAATACATTGTATGAGCCTTACATGATTGTGCTGTTATCCAATACATATATGATATAGGCTACTGTACATTATTATACACGACAGAAAAACATAAAAGCTCATAGCTATATGCTATCTTAGGTAAATAAATTAAACTAGCTTCAGTAGCCTAATCTTTTAGAGTGTAAACTGGAATACTGTACTGTATTGTATTATACTATATTATATGGACTGGAATTACGCACATCTTTCAAACCATGATAACGCAAGGAGAGATTCTGGTACAAGTATAGGATAGTAGATGTGATTTTAATTTTGAAATATAATAGGGCCTATTTGTATAATTAATGTTAGCTTACCTCCTCTTTCTCTCTCTATTGTTGCTTCATTCCGTCCTTGCTTTCAACAGTTACATTTGTTTAAGTTTTATTGTTATCAAGCAAAGCTTGATTTTGGAAAAAACTTAGCAAGATAACTATCTTCTAAATTAGCAAACCAAATGCACAACTGCAGAGTATTTAGCACATTTTAGATTGTTACCTGTCAGGATTTGGCCAGGGTTGTTCCGGTTTTTGGTCACTAGATGCCCCCATTGTGCCTTTTGACCTTTTGTTTTCCCTTGATCCCCTTTATTATTTGCACCTGTGCCTCGTTTCCCCTGATTGTATTTAAACCCTTTGTTTTCCTCAGTTCTTTGCTCTGTGTTTGTATGTTAGCACCCAGCCCTAGTACTCTGTGAACTCTTGTTGATCCCGGTGGACTCTCTTGTGGAATTCTGTTTTTTGTTCTTGTTTGTTTGTTTTTGAGTATCTTTTGAGGCTTTTTGTGATATACCTTCCACCTTGTGGATTTACCTTTTTTGTCTTGGAGGATTACCTTTGTTCTTGTGGAATTCCATTTGAGCTTGTGGAGTTACATGTTTTCCTGAAGAACTTCACTTTTTACTTCATTAAATACACCGTCTCAAATACTGCTGTGTCTGCCTCTTCTTCTGGGTTCTGCCGACTATTCGTGGCTCAGTTGGTTAAGTGACTGTTTCTCACTCCGGAGACCCGGGTTCGTAACCGGGTCCTGACATTACCTTAATAGTTTTAAAATACCTAGCCGGCGAACATGTAGCTGTGAATTCCATATTGTAACTAGATCACCTGGTGCATGCTGCACGACAGTGATTGACTCACAAGGCTCCAGTCTCTCGTCGTTGACTGTGTTCGAGAGGATCAAAACCGCAATATACTTGTATCATGGGCAAATTTTGACTGACTTATCTACAAATAATCATGTTGTTATTTATGACGCAGGGTGATTTGTAAATTAGTCAGTCGGATTGCACAAGTTGACTGCATGTATTTACTTAAAAAGTAGTTACAAATATTCAAATGTATTAAAAATATTCAGTTGAAGTCAGAAGTTTACATACTTAGCCAAACACATTTAAACTCCCTGTCTAAGGTCAGTTAGGATCACCACTTTACTTTAAGAATGTGAAATGTCAGAATAATAGAAGAGAGAATAATTTATTTCAGCTTTTATTTTTTCACATTCCCAGTGGGTCAGATGTTTACATACACATACATTTAGTATTTGGTAGCATTGCCTTTATATTGGTTAACTTGGGTCAAACGTTTCAGGTAGCCCTCCACAAGCTTCCCACAATAAGTTGGGTGAATTTTGGTCCATTCCTCCTGACGGAGCTGGTGTAACTGAGTCAGGTTTGTAGGCCTCCTTGCTCGCAAACACTTTTCCAGTTCTCCCCACACATTTTCTATAGGATTGAGGTCAGGTCTTTGTGATGGCCACTCCAATACCTTGACTTTGTTGTCCTTAAGCCATTTCGCCACAACTTTGGAAGTATGCTTGGGGTCATTGTCCATTTGGAAGACCCGTTTGTGACCAAGCTTTAACTTACTGACTGATGTCTTGAGATGTTGCTTCAATATATCCACATCATTTTCCATCCTCATGAAGCCATCTATTTTGTGAAGTGCACCAGTCCCTCCTGCAGCAGAGAACCCCCACAAAATGTGCTTCACGGTTGGGATGGTGTTCTTCGGCTTGCAAGCCTCCCCCGTTTTCCTCCAAACATAACGATGGTCATTATTGCCAAACAGTCCTATTTTTGTTTCATCAGACCAGAGGACATTTCTCCAAAAAGTACAATCTTTGTCCCCATGTGCAGCTGCAAACTGTAGTCTGGCTTTTTATGGTATTTTGGAGCAGTGGCTTCTTCCTTGTTGAGAGGCCATTCAGGTTATGTTAATATAGGACTCGTTTTACTGTGGATTTAGATACTTTTGTACCTGTTTCCTCCAGCATCTTCACAAGGTCCTTTCACACCAAATTACATTCATCTCTAGGAGACAGAATCCGTCTCCTTCCTGAGCGATATGACGGCTGCGTGGTCCCATGATGTTTATACTTGCGTACTATTGTTTGTACAGATGAACGTGGTACCTTCAGGTGTTTGGAAATTGCTCCAAGGATGAACCAGATTTGTGGAGGTCTACAATATATTTTCTGAGGTTGGCTGATTTCTTTTAATTTTCCCAGGATGTCAGGCAAAGAGGCACTGAGTTTGAAGGTAGGCCTTGAAATACATCCACAGGTACACCTCCAATTGACTCAAATTATGTCAATTAGCCTATCATAAGCTTCTAAATCCATAACATCATTTTCTGGAATTGTCCAAGCTGTTTAAAGGCACAGTCAACTTAGTGTTTGTAAACTTCTGAACCACTGGAATTGTGATACAGTGAATTATAAGTGAAATAATCTGTCTGTAAACAATTGTTGGAAAAATGACTTATGTCATGCACAAAGTAGATGTCCTTACCGACTTGCCAAAACTATAGTTTGTTAACAAGAAATTTGTGGAGTGGTTGAAAAATGAGTTTTAATGACTCCAACTTAAGTGTATGTAAACTTCCGACTTCAACTATATACCCCAGTATACGGTATACACGGTATACCACCCAAACCTAGGGCCAATGATATTAATAGCCCTGACTTCATTAATGTTTCAGGCTCAATGACAGGAGCTAGTGTGAGAGGAGACGGATGCACCACCGGGTACATTAGTAACAGACAGGAAGGGTTGGAGGGGAGCTCTAAAGGACTATCTAAACACAATATCCACATTATCACTTCATATAGACTAAAGTACACAACAGTTGCATGCAGCGAGGCAAGAGCAGAGTATGTGTATGTGTGTGTGTGGGGGGGGGGGGGGCAACTAGACAGAGGGGGGCAAGTAGAGAGGGGGGGGGAAACGAGAGAGAGGGGGAAACTAGAGAGAGGGGGAAACTGGAGAGCGAGAGGGAGACAAAGAGAATGAGAAAGGAGGGAGAAAAAATGAGAAGAAAGAGCGTCAGGGTAAAGGAGAGAAAGAGGGAGAAAGAGAGAGAGGTAAGTGGGAGGTACAGGGAAAACTCACAATACAATCACTCTCTCAGAATGAGGACAGAGAGCACGGGAAATGGAAATGAAATGAAATTGTGTACACTCCTGTCAAGCATCAAACTTCCAGGAGGACATTGACATTGCTCAGCGGTGGGACATAGAAAGTTGGGATTCAATTTATTTTCTTCAAATTGACCCGGAGGGATGGTAAACCCACATCAGAATTTGTTTGTCAGTCATTTTGTGTGATTGTTTAGGTGTGAAGGGAGAGTAGGGAAGTTGTCTACATTGCTCAGTTCACCGGAAATTTTACTCATTCTCTGCTCTCCTGTATAGTATCAATAGGAAGGGGAGGATGAGGAAGAAGAGGGCAGGAAGAGGATGAATGGGAGAAGAAGGAAAAGGGCAGAGGGCCGTCAGAGTGTGTGTCTCTACGGCCAGATTGCAATGCCAGTCTGCAGCACACAGTTATCTGTTCTCATTTATCAGAAAGAGGGAGAGTGAGAGGAAAGAAGAGAGAGAAATAAAGAGACAGAAAAAGAGAGGGGGAGACGAGAGATAGAGACAAAGAGAAGTCAAAATAATTTCCTCATTATCTGCAGCGTTGACAATCCCCCTTCACTATCCCTGTCCAGAATAACTAAAGACAATCACCCACCTCTTCCTTCATACTTCACTCAACTCTGCTTATGCCCCAGAACAAACCAATAAAATATTGATTGCATGTAACAATTCCTCTTTCTCTCTCTGCAAGCTAAATAAGTTTAATGGACAGAATCTCAGTCTTCCTTAATGCACCCGCGGTCCTGTCTTTTTACACACATCCTTCTTTAAAAAAAGTGACAGCTCACCCAAAATAATTATCCTACTTCTTTTGACCCCAGTTTTGAGATTTTTTGCATTTTCATCTGTACATCCCAAAACAAACCTAATTTGAACAGATAAATCCGTTACTGTCTCAGAACTAAGCTCTGTTTAAAAATCTGCCCAGCAACAAGTTCTTAGCTACAGTATACAGCCAAGGCGCAAGACTCCACTGTCTTTGGGAAGTGTGACAGCTTAGTGGATATACACTCCACAAGGCCGACTTCCTCTCTGGGGGGAACGCAATGAAAAGAGCCCCCAAAAAATGACTCCACCCACGTGGACACACACGCGTTGATTAACGGAGTGGAGCTTGTAGCGGCCTTTAAGTGTCTGTGACAGTTTGCCATGAGTGTTGCAGATACAAAAATACCATGACTAGAGTTGATCAGTAGCGGTGTGTGGGTAAAATCACTGGGGAAGCCAAGCCAGAAAAAAATCCATATTGCAACCTATGTGTTGTGATAATTGTGGTGTTTGCTCTATAACCTGTTAGTTCATGTGATTTGACACTGTGATATATAGGCCTAAAGGCTGAGACACTAAGAAGACACAGTGGCAGAATACATTTAACCACACATTTATTTCATTACAAAACTGGAGAGCAACATCTGTCCGGCGGAGTCCACAAAGCATATTGCATGTAACAAACAGTTAAATGACCTACAGCATTGTCTAGCAAGTTAATGTTTCCCACATTTATGGACGAGTTACCGCAATTCGCAAAGAAAACAGGAGCTGCCTCTACTATTCCAGCACCATTTTAACCTCAACATTCAACATCATCAAATCACCTATTCTAATACAGTGACAATTAAAAGTTTCCAAAAACAATTTAGTCCAATCAATATAAGCTAAATATCATATGGATGTCTATGGTACTGATTTCTGTGTGTGTGTGTGTGTGTGTGTGTGTGTGTGTGTGTGTGTGTGTGTGTGTGTGTGTGTGTGTGTGTGTGTGTGTGTGTGTGTGTGTGTGTGTGTGTGTGTGTGTGTGTGTGTGTGCGTGTGTGTGAGTAAGTAGAGTTTTTTTCTACTGTTGAAAAGCCAATGCCATCCTCCTCTTCCATGTTACCTAAACGTTCTATGACTCTGTCATACAGTACACACTTCGTTTTTGTTGTCCTAGGCTACCTAGCTAAAATGCTTGAATGCTAGCTTTAATTTAATAGGCAACAATTAGCCAGCTAGTTAACATTAGCCTACTACATCTAGCTACATATGGAACTCCCATCCTCTCAGACCAGAGGCACAATGTATGAATTTATGGTTGATCAGAATCACCATTATACTCATTGGCCAAAATGGAGAATTAAGAAAAACAAAAGTCCAAATTCCTATCTCCATCCATGGCTAATGTAGTAAAGGGACAATTTTAGCTAGCAAGCCACTGGAGGACAACACAACGAGATGCAACAATTCAAGATGTATTTTCTGTCAATGATGTTTGGCTTGATGTAATTTGATTAGTGTGAAGCCAAATCCAAACTGTCTTCCCTTGGCACTTTTTTTTGGTGCGCCAGGACCACTCACAGTTGAGCTCCCTCAGTTAAGTTTGATTTGCTATCATTGTATAATTTTTTATCAAGGGAGGCCAAATGCTCGCTGGCTTCCCTTGCATTCAATGCTATGGGCGGCAACAATATCATAGTGTTTTTGACCAGACAGCATCAGATAGATGGGCTTCACATCTATCACACCTCTCTCTAATGTCAATATTGCTTGTCTACTGCTGTTTCTGTTTGTTCTTATCATGTTATTTCACTGTAGAGCCCCCAGTCCCATTCAACATGTCTTAGATAGCTCCTTTGTCCCACCCCACACAAATGCGGAGACCTCACCTGGCTTAATTGGTGCCTCCAGGAATAATGGCCTGAATCTATTCTACCATGCCCAGAAATATGCCCCTTTTGTTCCCAACGCACTACATGACAAATTCTTCTAGCCTTTAGCCGTACCCATATCCTAGTCCTCCTCTGGTGATGTAGAGGTTAACACAGGCCCTGTAGCCCCCAGTACTACACCTATTCCCCAGGCGCTCTCATTTGTTGACTTCTGTAACTGTAAAAGCCTTTGTTTCATGCATGTTAACATCAGAAGCCTCCCCCCTATGTTTGCTTTATTCACTGCTTTAGCACACTCTGCCAACCCTGATGTCCTAGCCGTGTCTGAATCCGGCTTAGGAACGTCACCAAAAATTCTGAAATTTCAATCCCAGACTACTACATTTTCCGTGAAGATAGAACTGCCAAAGGGGCAATCTACTGCAGAGAGGTGCAATCTACTGCAGAGATAGCCTACAGAGTTCTGTCATATTATCCAGGTCTGTGCCCAAACAGTTCAAACTTATACTTTTAAAAATCCACCTCTCCAGAAATAAGTTATTATAACTTGTAGACCACCCTTAGACCACCCAGACCAACCTTAGCCCCCAGCTGTGCCTTGGACACCATAGGGGCGGCAGGGTATCCTAGTGGTTAGAGCGTTGGACTAGTAACCGAAAGGTTGCAAGTTCGAATCCCCGAGCTGACAAGGTACAAATCTGTCGTTCTGCCCCTGAACAGGCAGTTAACCCTAGGCCGTCATTGAAAATAAGAATTTGTTCTTAACTGACTTGCTTAATAAAATTAAATTAAATATGTGATTTGATTGCCCCCCATCTATCTTCAGAGTTCGTACTGTTAGGTGACCTAAACTGGGATATGCTTAACACCCCGGCTGTCCTACAATCTAAACTAGATGCCCTCAATCTCACACAAATTATGAAGGAACCTACCAGGTACAACCCTCAATCTGTAAACATGGGCACCCTCATGGATATCATCCTGACCAACTTTCCCTCTAAATAAACCTCTGCTGTCTTCAACCATGACCTCAGCGATCACTGCCTCATTGCCTGTGTCCGTAATGGGTCCGTATTCAAACGACCACCCCTCATCACTGTCAAATGCTCCCTAAAACACTTCAGCGAGCAGGCCATTCTAATCGACTTGGTCTCATCCCGTCAGTAGAGGATGTCTGGTTGTTCTTTAAAAGTGCAATCCTCACCATCTTAAATAAGCATGCCCCTTTCAAAAAACGTAGAACTAAGAACAGATATAGCCCTTGGTTCACTCCAGACTTGACTGCCCTTGACCAGCACAAAAACATCCGGTGGCGTACAGCATTAGCATCGAATAGCCCCCGCGATATGCAACCTTTCAGGGAAGTCAGGAACCAATACACACAGTCAGTTAGGAAAGCAAAGGCTAGCATTTTCAAACAGAAATTTGCATCCTGTAGCACTAATTCCAAAATGTTCTGGGACACTGTAAAGTCCATGGAGAATAAGAGCATCTCCTCCCAGCTGCCCACTGCACTGAGGCTAGGAAACACTGTCACCACTGACAAATCTACGATAATTGAGAATTTCAATAAGCATTTTTCTATGACTGGCCTTGCTTTCCACCTGGATACCCTGTGGGGGGTACAGACCTGGCCAACAGGTCTGTACCCCCCACAGCAACTCGGCTTCCTATTTCACAACAAAGCCTCCTTCACTCATGCTGCCAAACATACCCTCGTAAAACTGACTATCCTACCAAACTTTGACTTCTGCGACGTCATTTACAAAATGGCCTCCAACACTCTACTCAGCAAATTGGATGTAGTCTATCACAGCGCCATCCGTTTAGTCATTAAGCCCCTTATACTACCCACCACTGCGACCTGTATGCTCTCGTTGGCTGGCCCTCGCTACATATTTGTTACCAAACCCACTGGCTCCAGGTCATCTATAAGTCTTTGCTAGGTAAAGCCCCACCTTATCTCAGCTCACAGGTCACCACAGCAACACCCACCCGTAGCATGCGCTCCAGCAGGTATATTTCACTGGTCACCCGTAGCATGCGCTCCAGCAGGTATATTTCACTGGTCACCGGTAGCATGCGCTCCAGCAGGTATATTTCACTGGTCACCCGTAGCATGCGCTCCAGCAGGTATATTTCACTGGTCACCCGTAGCATGCGCTACAGCAGGTATATTTCACTGGTCACCCGTAGCATGCGCTCCAGCAGGTATATTTCACTGGTCACCCGTAGCATGCGCTACAGCAGGTATATTTCACTGGTCACCCGTAGCATGCGCTCCAGCAGGTATATTTCACTGGTCACCGGTAGCATGCGCTCCAGCAGGTATATTTCACTGGTCACCCGTAGCATGCGCTCCAGCAGGTATATTTCACTGGTCACCGGTAGCATGCGCTCCAGCAGGTATATTTCACTGGTCACCCGTAGCATGCGCTCCAGCAGGTATATTTCACTGGTCACCGGTAGCATGCGCTCCAGCAGGTATATTTCACTGGTCACCCGTAGCATGCGCTCCAGCAGGTATATTTCACTGGTCACCCGTAGCATGCGCTACAGCAGGTATATTTCACTGGTCACCCGTAGCATGCGCTCCAGCAGGTATATTTCACTGGTCACCGGTAGCATGCGCTCCAGCAGGTATATTTCACTGGTCACCCGTAGCATGCGCTCCAGCAGGTATATTTCACTGGTCACCCGTAGCATGCGCTACAGCAGGTATATTTCACTGGTCACCCGTAGCATGCGCTCCAGCAGGTATATTTCACTGGTCACCGGTAGCATGCGCTCCAGCAGGTATATTTCACTGGTCACCCGTAGCATGCGCTCCAGCAGGTATATTTCACTGGTCACCCGTAGCATGCGCTCCAGCAGGTATATTTCACTGGTCACCCGTAGCATGCGCTCCAGCAGGTATATTTCACTGGTCACCCGTAGCATGCGCTCCAGCAGGTATATTTCACTGGTCACCGGTAGCATGCGCTCCAGCAGGTATATTTCACTGGTCACCCGTAGCATGCGCTCCAGCAGGTATATTTCACTGGTCACCCGTAGCATGCGCTCCAGCAGGTATATTTCACTGGTCACCGGTAGCATGCGCTCCAGCAGGTATATTTCACTGGTCACCCGTAGCATGCGCTCCAGCAGGTATATTTCACTGGTCACCCGTAGCATGCGCTCCAGCAGGTATATTTCACTGGTCACCCGTAGCATGCGCTCCAGCAGGTATATTTCACTGGTCACCCGTAGCATGCGCTCCAGCAGGTATATTTCACTGGTCACCCGTAGCATGCGCTCCAGCAGGTATATTTCACTGGTCACCCGTAGCATGCGCTCCAGCAGGTATATTTCACTGGTCACCCGTAGCATGCGCTCCAGCAGGTATATTTCACTGGTCACCCGTAGCATGCGCTCCAGCAGGTATATTTCACTGGTCATCCCCAAAGCCAACACCTACTTTTGCCGCCTTTCCTTCCAGTTCTCTGCTGCCAATTACTGGAACGAATTGCAAAAATCACTGAAGCTGGAGACTTCACCCTCACTAACTTTAAGCATCAGCTGTCAGAGCAGCTTACCGATCACTGCACCTGTACACAGCCCATCTGTAAATGTTGCTCTTTTGCACCCCAGTATCTCTACCTGTACATCATCATCTGCAAAGCTATCACTCCAGTGTTAGTAGCTAAATTGTCATTATTTTGCCACTATGGCCTATTTATTGCCTTACCTCCCTAATTTTACTACATTTGCACACACTGTATATATATTTTATATTGTGTTATTGACTGTACGTATGTTTATCCCATGTGTAACTCTGTGTTGTTTTTTCGCACTGCTTTGCTTTATCTTGGCCAGGTCGCAGTTGTAAATGAGAACTTGTTCTCAACTGGCCTACCTGGTTAATTAAAGGTGAAATAAAATAATAAATAAAAAATAGATGCCACTGGAGCTGACATGATTCCTTGTCAGAGAGAGCCTACATGCCTGTCCTACACAATAGATTTCTATTAGAAAGTTCCACATTGTATACTGTATGCATTCTTTACAGGTGTTGGACTTTACTATTAGTCTACGCATTTAAAGGTACCGATCCCCACCTATTGTCTACACACAGTTATGTATATTGGAAACCAATAGAATATTTATAAGATTTATGTACAGTATATAGTGTGTTATGGCCGTTTCCCCCTTGGGAAACTCCCACCTGACACCCCACCTGACCCTGTGTCTCCCCAAGTCCCCAACCCTTCCTCCTTCTCTCTCTCCCCGCAGAGCGATTCTCCCCTCATCTCATTCATGTTTGAGTGATCCAGCAGAAACGGAGCCCATGGATTACGCAGATCCTCTAAACGCCACATCCCCAATAGGCTCTGGGGATAATCTCTGAGCAGCTTTAGCTTCTCCAACTGCAATTCAACAGCCCTGTTTCCAGTGAATCATCATTTCTCCCATTGTAGTATGCAGAGGGAAATACAATTGTATTATTGCAGTGTATGTGGCTCTGCCTCGCTTGGTAGTAATAAAGTAATGATGCATGATAATGACCATGAAAAATCACTGATAAAGACTCAATCACACAGAGCAGGAGAAGCAAATGGAAGTTCTAGTGTACAAATGGAGTTCTAGTATTCAAATGGAGTTCTAATGTACAAATGGAAGTTCTAGTGTACAAATGGAGTTCTAGTATTCAAATGGAGTTCTAATGTACAAATGGATGTTCTAGTGTACAAATGGAGTTCTAGTGTACAAATGGAAGTTCTAGTGTACAAATGGAGTTCTAGTGTACAAATGGAAGTTCTAGTGTACAAATGGAGTTCTAGTGTACAAATGGAAGTTCTAGTGTACAAATGGAGTTCTAGTGTACAAATGGAGTTCTAGTGTACAAATTGAAGTTCTAGTGTACAAATGGAGTTCTAGTGTACAAATGGAGTTCTAGTGTACACATGGAGTTCTAGTGTACAAATGGAGTTCTAGTGTACAAATGGAAGTTCCAGTGTACAAATGGAGTTCTAGTGTACAAATGGAGTTCTAGTCTACAAATGGAGTTCTAGTGTACAGGCGGTTTGGAAAATAATCCTGCAGCAACAGGAAATGTGAAATATTATGTGGATTATAATTAGGCAAATAAAGTCTGACATTATAAACTTTAGAATCCTTTTTAAACCTCGAACACAGGAACATTCTCAGCAACAGAAGAGTGATCAAATTAAGATCTGACATCTGTAGAGAAAAGGTAACGTTAGAACAAGAAGTGTGTGTAGAAGCATTTCACTACACCCACAATAACATCTGCTAAACACGTGTATGTGACCAATAACATTTGATTTGAAGAGAGAAAGCCAGACAGCAAAGAAAGATAAAGACAAAAAGAAGACAATCCTCTCATCCTCAAATGGAGAGAACGTGATGTTGAGTTATTACAAATGTGGTCAAGGGTTTGCAGTAATATGCAATTAACCTGATTGCCTTTGGCTGTAATGAATATGTCAGAGACCACAGACAGACAGACAGACACCCTATCTGCTGCAGACACAAGCTGCAGGAAACGAGCAGCAGCCAAAGCCAATTACCATCCACAGTCCTGCAGGAGGTTTTCAAACTGAGCACAAAACAAGACAATAACCATACACAGAATGAACCGACAACATGAAATGCATATTGAACATTTTTTATTCTACATTTTAAAATCTCCAAATGAATCCCTTTTGTTTTTATTGCAAGATACAATGAGGAATATCTGTTTTATATTATTAATATTGACATACACAATATGGTCTATGTCACAACAGATTCTAAGAGATCCCAAACTAGCATAACAAATCATATGTTATTCATCGTTTAACATGCATTTATCAGGACTTATTGACGTGGCTGTAGTGTTGATTAATCACTGATGCCTTTAGCCGATATTAGTTAAGGATGATCCCCAAATCGAAGGCTGCCGCCCTCAGACAGACAGTGTGTGTGTGTGTGTGTGTGTGTGTGTGTGTGTGTGTGTGTGTGTGTGTGTGTGTGTGTGTGTGTGTGTGTGTGTGTGTGTGTGTGTGTGTGTGTGTGTGTGTGTGTGTGTGTGCGTGTGTGTGTGTGTGTGGTCAGTAGATGGCTGATTGATAATCAATACCTCCCCTCTTAACCTCTGACCCCTCGTCTGTGACTCCTCTACATAAGCAGTGACCTGGGAAAAGCAATCCCTCCCCATTGACTTTGCATTTCTCCTCTCCCATACACAACAGTGTCACACAGCTCCAACCTTTAATCTCCTCAAGTCCTCACTGAGCTCCTATCCCATCAGTGCAGACATCTGTCCATCTTCTACAGTCACAGCTCTCACTGCAGTACAGAACACCATGGCACGGTGCAACTAAGACTCGCTCCTTCACACACATACACACGCTACTGTATCACTGTTCCCAACCATTATTACCCTACATCCTTGACTGAGCCCATGTTCTCTTTACAGTCACACACACCTCAGTGTGACACAGCACTGTGAGTGTGCAGCAGGGTACAGCCTAGCTCAGTGCTGACTGGCTCAGTCTCTTATCACACAACCCAGTGGAGAGATGAGCTGCCTGGCAGCCTGCCAGTGAGAGAGTCACAAACATTCAGCATCTTACTGTCACAGACTGCTGGCTCTGCCTGGTCTTACAAAGCACACTCACAGCAACCCCAGTCACACACATTCACTGTTAGAGTCTCACTTCTGAGCACGGAAAACACCCACTGCACAAGCACGGAAGACACCCACTGCACATGCACACGCACACACACACACGTGCAACTCAGAAAACACCATACAGACAAAGTACACACACCTCTGAAAACACCACACACCCTCCCCATTCACACTCTCTTTCACAGACTGCCGCCTCATCCTCACCTCTGCAGGCAGGGAACAGCAAGAAACAGGAACCTGGGCACAGCAGGACCATGCAGCTAAACTTCCTCATGCAATAACTGACTGTGCCAAAGGGTCATGAAATGCACTGTAGCAAGGTCTGACTCCATTCAAACGCATTGAGAACAACTTGTACCACACCTGTACCACCTATACTGGACATGTACTGTACCATTCATGTGAGGCATTTTACTGTGTGCTGATTATGTTAATCAGTTAGAGTTAAACAGCACCCTCTGTGGGGCGGGTTGAACTGGATGCTTCCGGTTTTCAGGGGATATTGAAGGAGTGCCTGTGAAGCAACTTCAGCTTTTTGACTATAACACTCCATCTCAACTCCTCCACATTTACTGGATTGGTTGAACAGCACAGAAGAGAACCTCCCGCTACAGTTTTTTTTCTCTCGTCAGGACCAGAAATAAAGCTCAGGTGCTTCTTGTACGCTTTGCAACGTAAGGTTAGTTAAACAATAACACTGAAATGAGTTGAAATGGATGTGAGAACAAAGGGATAGGACAGAGACAGTCCTTCTGAAGGTCTTAACCTCTGCCCTTTCTATTGTGAACTTTAACCCTTGACCCCACTCACCGATCTCACAGCTCTCTCCGGAGTAGCCCTGGGGGCAGTAGCAGCTGTAACCGTCGCCCTCCTGCAGACAGCTGCCTCCATGCAGACAGGGGCTGGTCTGACATGGGTTGTCCTCAGCTGCAGAATGGAGACATGGCAGGCGGGTTAACCAAGGGACTCACATACTCACACACACAGACACACACAGGCATGCACACACACACACACACATACAGTTGAAGTCGGAAGTTTACATTAACTTAGGTTGGAATCATTAATACTCATTTTTCAACCACTCCACAAATTTCTTGTGAACAAACTATAGTTTTGGCAAGTCGGTTAGGACATCTACTGTCTGCATGACACACGTCATTTTTCCAACAATTGTTTACAGACAGATTATTTCACTTATAATTCACTGTATCATAATTCCAGTGGGTCAGAAGTTTACATACACTGAGTTGACTGTGCCTTTAAACAGCTTGGACAATTCCAGAAAATTATGTCATGGCTTTAGAAGCTTCTGATAGGCTAATTGACATAATTTGAGTCAATTGGAGGAGTACCTGTGGATGTATATCAAGGCCTACCTTCAAACTCAGTGCCTCTTTGCTTGGCATCATGGGAAAATCAAAATAAATCAACCAAGACCTCAGAAGATACATTGTAGACCTCCACAAGTCTGGTTCATCCTTGGGAGCATTTTCCAAACGCCTGAAGGTACCACGTGAATTTGTACAAACAATAGTACGCAAGTATAAACACCATGGGATCACGCAGCTGTCATACCACTCAGGAAGGAGACGCGTTCTGTCTCCTAGAGATGAACGTGCTTTGGTGCGAAAAGTACAAATCAATCCCAGAACTGCAAAGGACCTTAAAGTAAAGCGGTTTGCAACTGCACATGGAGACAAAGATCGTATTTTT
The DNA here is from genome assembly GCF_023373465.1 of Oncorhynchus keta. Taxonomy (NCBI): domain Eukaryota; kingdom Metazoa; phylum Chordata; class Actinopteri; order Salmoniformes; family Salmonidae; genus Oncorhynchus; species Oncorhynchus keta. Next base: position 35,484,565 of record NC_068442.1, on the reverse strand, counting down.
TTGAGAAATGTCCTCTGGTCTGATGAAACAAAAATAGAACTGTTTGGCCATAACGACCATCGTTATGTTTGGAGGAAAAAGGGGGAGGCTTGCAAGCTGAAGAACACCATCCCAACCGTGAAGCAGCACAGGGGTGACAGCATCATGTTGTGTGGGAGTGCTTTGCTGCAGGAGGGACTGGTGCACTTCACAAAATAGATGGCATCATGAGGAGGGACAATTATGTGGATATATTGAAGCAACATCCAAGACATCAGTAAGGAAACTTGGTGGCAAATGGGTCTTCCAAATGACAATGACCCCAAACATACTTCCAAAGTTGTGGCAAAATGGCTTACGGAAAACAAAGTCAAGGTATTGGAGTGGCCATCACAAAGCCCTGACCTCAATCCTATGGAAAATGTGTGTGCAGAACTGAAAGCGTGTGTGAGCAAGGAGGCCTACAAACCTGACTCAGTTACCCTGACTCTGTCAGGAGGAATGGGCCAAAATTCACCCAGCTTATTGTGTGAAGCTTGTGGAAGGCTACCCAAAACGTTTTACCCAAGTTAAACAATTTGAAGGCAATGCTACCAAATTCTAATTGAGTGTATGTCAACTTCTGACCCACTGGGAATGTGATGAAAGAAATAAAAGCTAAAATAAATAATTCTCTCTACTATTATTCTGACATTTCACATTCTTAAAATAAAATGGTGATCCTAACTGAACTAAAACAGGGACTTTTTACTATAATTAAATGTCAGGAGTTGTGAAAAACTGAGTTTAAATGTATTTGGCTAAGGTGTATGTAAACTTCCGACTTCAACTGTATATATACTTGTGAGGACTTTTTGAGGCCCAACAAATGATTCCCATTCAAAATCCTATTTTCCCTAACCCGTAACCCTAAATCTAAACCTAACCCTAAAACTAACCCTAACCTTCACCCCTAAACCTAATCCCAACTCCTAACCCTGACCCTAAACCTAACCCCTGAGCCTAAAATGTGACCCGATTCAGGAAACAAGGCCTATCTCGCAAGTCACGACTTCACAGGAGAGCCGTTTGAACATAAAAAAAAATGTTTTAATCAAAATGTGTTTTTTTGGCAGAAATGCCTTCTTGAACTTGTGAACTTTCATATGCCTTAATAACGACCTTGCATGCCATCTGTAAATACAAATAAAATTGTTACATTTTGAGCGTTGTTGGTTAAGCCACAGAAAAGGGTAACAAACTTCCCACTAGCCATGAATGGCTGAGATAATGCGTGGGCTGGACATGCCGAGAGAGGAGTTTGGGTTGGCCAGCCGTATAGAATGCTTCTGTCTATTTGAGCTCGTCAGCCTGTGTGGGTAATCCTGGTGAACACAGCTTTAAAAACAATATATTGTGTAGTGGAGCTACATAAGTGTTGCCCTCCACTTTCTGGAGGATCAAGTTTTTAAATCAGTGGTGTGAGAGCCGATTTGGACATATTTGTATAAAAGACTGAACATACGGAGCTCCATGTATATTCGTGAAAATATATTAAATATTAATGTACATGATGAAATATTTGGTACGTACCTTTATGATTTATATTTACCCAATTGGGATATATTCATTTGTTAGTGTAACTCAGTCCCCCCACCGCCCCTCTTGCCTATTCATTGTATTGTGATAAGTGTGTTAAGATAAAGGCAGGAAGTTGGGCCTTCGGGGGAGGGAGTCCTTGCTAGATGCAGGAGCGGTATAGTTTTTTGACCATACAGACATACATACAGGTCATAATATGTATTTTCCATATCAAGTATTCTATGCTTTAAGTTGATTGGAGAATCACTTATTTGTTAGATATAAGAAGAATAAACATTTTTGTTGCACCATATCCCTGGATGTCATGGAATGTTTGGCCGTTTGGAAACCTTGAGTGTGGACTGTATGCGTACCAAACAACCCCGCTTCAGGCTTGGGCAGTGGCTATGGTAAAGAGGAAAGGAAGCCACTACAAGTGGAATTAGAGTATGATAGCTAAAGAGATGGAGAAAACACCTGTCTCTGGATTACATTTTCAAACTAAGGGCAACTGTGGTATGGAATTCCTGACAGGGAGACACATCCATCATGCATGATGATGAATACAGGTAAGATAGTCTAGCATTAGTTAGCTACATTTTCAGATATTACACATTTCTAATTTTGACAGAAAGTGGTCTCATTTCAAGCTAAAGTGTACTGTTAGCTAGCTAGCTAACGTTAGCTGACTGGCTCCCTAGCTGACGTTAGTATTCGTTTCTCAGAGCTGTTTGCTTTTCTAGTGCTTTTCTAATGTTAGCTAGTAGGTTGGTTAGCTCCCAGCACTGTGGCATTGTAGGCACTTTGTTCATTGTTGTTTAACTAGCTAATGTTCGCTGGCTGGCTTGTTAGCTAACATTACGTGACGTGTGTACAACACCCTTTGGATATGGACGGTGTCAATAAACGTCTCCAAAGAAGCGTAATGAACTTGTTGCCAGCAAAGCTGGTTAGGCTGTTTTCATGTTATCCAGAGGTAAACAAATCATTGACCAGACTGTCAAGTGTGCGCTCCAAGAGCGTAATGAGATGGGTGGAGCTAATGCTTAAGAGGGTGTGAACGATGCTGAATGTATGTAGACAAAGTGCTCTTCACTAGATACCAAAACATTCAAAGGCGATTTTCTCAAAAGTGAGTTTACAAGTTTATCAACTTTCAAAGCAGAATTACTTTCCCATTGTTCCTCAAATGCAGTGTATAATATACAATGTCGTAGGTATGAGTCACTACTTTTATCCAATGTAAAAAACACCATTTCAAATTTTGCTAGATAAGACCGAATCCAGGTGGTGAGTCACAAATAGGCTTTTTACGAGTGAGGACTTAGTTAGCTGGTTTACTATTCTTGAGAACCTTTGGTGCTCATGAGTATAGTCAAATGTGCACGCACACACACACACGCACGCACGCACGCACGCACGCACGCACGCACGCACGCACGCACACACACACACACACACACACACACACACACACACACACACACACACACACACACACACACACACACACACACACACACACACACACACACACACACACACCCACACACACACACACATATGTTAACCAGCACATAACCAATGGGTCCGGTTTGGATTTGTTCACCAAATACACTGCCACACTCACCATCCCAAGCAGGGCTAAACAAGCCACTGTCAGAGGTGTGTTTCTCTTCAATTATGTTGGTATAAGAAGGAAGTACAATACCTAATCCTTCCCCAACTAAAAGAAAACCATTCCATGCCTCTGTGGCTTTCTCTGATATAACCTTTAGCTATTGAAAAGCTTTACATTGAGAAACAATAGTGAAGATAGATAGACAATCTATCTGACAGGTCCTCAGAGTACTTCACTCTCTCAGTCACACCCTCCTCTCTGTTCAAGAGAGCAAGAGCGACAGGAGACCACGAGAGAGAAAGACAGAGAGAACGAGAGAGAAAGAGAGAGAGAGAAAGAGAGAGAGAGAGAGAGAGAGAGAGAGAGAGAGAGAGAGAGAGAGAGAGAGAGAGAGAGAGGGAGGGGGAGGGAGGGAGGGAGGGAGGAGACAGACAGACAGACAGACAGACAGACAGACAGACAGACAGACAGACAGACAGACAGACAGACAGACAGACAGACAGACAGACAGACAGAAGAAAACCCGGCAGTGTGTCTGACTTTCTACAAGGTGACAGATTGGCTGCTGCTCTGTCTGTCTGCCCACTGTTTATCATGACGGATGCTCGACAGGGGGGAGGACAATGTGTGGCGCCTGCCCCGCTTGCCTGCCCGCCCACATCCCTCTGATGAGCCGGGTCCTCATAAATTACCTGATCATTATCCAGTCAGGCACACTCGTGGCCGCCTCTTTTTATGGTACATTACTGAGTCGTTGCAAGGTAATAAACACGTTTTATTTCGCAAGGCTATAACTCCAAGCGCTGTTCTTCAAGGGAAATGTTTTGGAGATAAATGGTGAGATAGAGGAGATTAAGTCGTAATTAGAAGGACGGTGCTGGTGTTTGGCAAGGACGGTTGCACAGCTGTAGGTGTTAAAGCTTGTTTCGTGGCTGTGTGGAGAGCTTGCTAGATTAAGTGTGGTTTTATTAGCCAATCCAGATAGGTTTCCAGGCGAAGACACAATCTGACAGGGCATCTAATGCACTGCATCTGTTCTCCAGCACTATAATACCCAGGCTAACTCATCTGTTCTCCGGCATTATAATACCCAGGCTATCACATCTGTTCTCCAGCGTTATAATACCCAGGCTAAGTCATTGTTTTCCAGTGTTATAATACCCAGGCTAACTCATCTGTTCTCCAGCATTATAATACCCAGGCTAACTCATCTGTTCTCCAGCGTTGTAATACCCAGGCTAACTCATCTGTTCTCCAGCGTTATAATACCCAGGCTAACTCGTCTGTTCTCCAGCGTTATAATACCCAGGCTAACTCATCTGTTCTCCAGCATTATAATACCCAGGCTATCACATCTGTTCTCCAGCGTTATAATACCCAGGCTAAGTCATTGTTTTCCAGTGTTATAATACCCAGGCTAAGTAATCTGTTCACCAGCGTTATAATACCCAGGCTATCTCTTCTGTTCTCCAGCATTATAATACCCAGGCTAACTCATCTGTTCACCAGTGTTATAATACCCAGGATAACTCATCTGTTCTCCGGCATTATAATACCCAGGCTATCACATCTGTTCTCCAGCGTTATAATACCCAGGCTAAGTCATTGTTTTCCAGTGTTATAATACCCAGGCTAAGTAATATGTTCACCAGCGTTATAATACCCAGGCAATCTCTTCTGTTCTCCAGCATTATAATACCCAGGCTAACTCATCTGTCCACCAGTGTTATAATACCCAGGATAACTCATCTGTTCTCCAGCATTATAATACCCAGGCTAACTCATCTGTTCTCCAGCATTATAATACCCAGGCTAACTCATCTGTTCTCCAGCGTTATAATACCCAGGCTAACTCATCTGTTCTCCAGCATTATAATACCCAGGCTAACTCTTCTGTTCTCCAGCATTATAATACCCAGGCTAACTCTTCTGTTCTCCAGCGTTATAATACCCAGGCTAACTCGTCTGTTCTCCAGCATTATAATACCCAGGCTAACTCATCTGTTCTCCAGCATTATAATACCCAGGCTAACTCATCTGTTCTCCAGCATTATAATACCCAGGCTAACTCATCTGTTCTCCAGCATTATAATACCCAGGCTAAGTCATCTGTTCTCCAGCGTTATAATACCCAGGCTAAGTCATCTGTTCTCCAGCGTTATAATACCCAGGTTAACTCATCTGTTCTCCAGCATTATAATACCCAGGCTAACTCATCTGTTCTCCAGCATTATAATACCCAGGCTAACTCATCTGTTCTCCAGCATTATAATACCCAGGCGAACTCTTCTGTTCTCCAGCGTTATAATACCCAGGCTAACTCATCTGTTCTCCAGCATTATAATACCCAGGCTAACTCATCTGTTCTCCAGCATTATAATACCCAGGTTAACTCATCTGTTCTCCAGCGTTATAATACCCAGGCTAACTCATCTGTTCTCCAGCATTATAATACCCAGGCTAACTCATCTGTTCTCCAGCATTATAATACCCAGGCGAACTCTTCTGTTCTCCAGCGTTATAATACCCAGGCTAACTCATCTGTTCTCCAGCATTATAATACCCAGGCTAACTCATCTGTTCTCCAGCATTATAATACCCAGGTTAACTCATCTGTTCTCCAGCGTTATAATACCCAGGTTAACTCATCTGTTCTCCAGCGTTATAATACCCAGGCTAACTCATCTGTTCTCCAGCATTATAATACCCAGGCTAACTCATCTGTTCTCCAGCATTATAATACCCAGGCTAACTCATCTGTTCTCCAGCATTATAATACCCAGGCTAACTCATCTGTTCTCCAGCATTATAATACCCAGGCTAACTCATCTGTTCTCCAGCATTATAATACCCAGGCTAACTCATCTGTTCTCCAGCATTATAATACCCAGGCGAACTCTTCTGTTCTCCAGTGTTATAATACCCAGGCGAACTCTTCTGTTCTCCAGCGTTATAATACCCAGGCTAACTCTTCTGTTCTCCAGCGTTATAATACCCAGGCGAACTCTTCTGTTCTCCAGTGTTATAATACCCAGGCGAACTCTTCTGTTCTCCAGTGTTATAATACCCAGGCTAACTCTTCTGTTCTCCAGCATTATAATACCCAGGCTAACTCATCTGTTCTCCAGCATTATAATACCCAGGCTAACTCATCTGTTCTCCAGCATTATAATACCCAGGCTAACTCATCTGTTCTCCAGCATTATAATACCCAGGCTAACTCATCTGTTCTCCAGCATTATAATACCCAGGCTAACTCATCTGTTCTCCAGCATTATAATACCCAGGCTAACTCATCTGTTCTCCAGCATTATAATACCCAGGCGAACTCTTCTGTTCTCCAGTGTTATAATACCCAGGCGAACTCTTCTGTTCTCCAGCGTTATAATACCCAGGCTAACTCTTCTGTTCTCCAGCGTTATAATACCCAGGCGAACTCTTCTGTTCTCCAGTGTTATAATACCCAGGCGAACTCTTCTGTTCTCCAGCGTTATAATACCCAGGCTAACTCATCTGTTCTCCAGCATTATAATACCCAGGCTAACTCTTCTGTTCTCCAGTGTTATAATACCCAGGCGAACTCTTCTGTTCTCCAGTGTTATAATACCCAGGCGAACTCTTCTGTTCTCCAGCGTTATAATACCCAGGCTAACTCATCTGTTCTCCAGCATTATAATACCCAGGCTAACTCATCTGTTCTCCAGTGTTATAATACCCAGGCTAACTCTTCTGTTCTCCAGCATTATAATACCCAGGCTAACTCATCTGTTCTCCAGCATTATAATACCCAGGCTAAGTCATCTCTTCTCCAGCGTTATAATACCCAGGCTAACTCATCTGTTCTCCAGCATTATAATACCCAGACTAACTCATCTGTTCTCCAGCGTTATAATACCCAGGCTCAGTCATCTGTTCACAGTTTGTGTGTGTCTGTGTGTGTGTGCTGTGTGTGTACAGTAGAAGTCAGAAGTTTACATACACCTTAGCCAAATACATTTAAACTCCGTTTTTCACAATTCCTGACATGTAATCCTAGTAAAAATTCCCTGTCTCAGGTCAGTTAGGATCAACACTTCATTTTAAGAATGTGAAATGTCAGAATAATAGTAGAGAGAATGATTAATTTCAGATTTGATTTCTTTCATCACATTCCCAGTGGGTCAGAAGTTTACATACACTCAATTAGTATTTGTAGCCTTAAAATGGTTTTACTTGGGTAAAAGATTTCGGGTAGCCTTCCACATGCTTCCCATAATAAGTTGGGTGAATTTTGGCCCATTCCTCCTGACAGAGTTGGTGTGAGTCAGGTTTGTAGGCCTCCTTGCTCGCACATGCTTTTCAGTTCTGCCCACACATTGTCTATAGGATTGAGGTCAGCGCTTTGTTATGGCCACTCCAATACCTTGAATTTGTTGTCCGTAAGCCATTTGACACAACTTTGGAAGTATGCATTGCGTCATTGTCCATTTGGAAGACCCATTTGCAACCAAGCTTTAACTTCCTGACTGATGTCTTGAGGTGTTGCTTCAATATATCCATATCTATTTTGTGAAGTGCACCAGTCCCTCCTGCAGCAAAGAACCCCCACAACATGATTGTCACGTCCTTTTATGTCTCTATTTTGGTTTGGTCAGGGCGTGAGTTGGGGTGGGCATTCTATGTTGTGGGTTCTATGTTTTCTTTTCTGTGTTTTTGGCCGGGTGTGGTTCTCAATCAGAGGCAGCTGTCTATCGTTTTCTCTGATTGAGAACCATACTTAGGTAGCCTTTTCCCACCTGTGTGCTGTGGGTAGTTAATTTCTGTTTTGTGTTTTGCAACTGATGGAGCTGTTTCGGTTGTTCATTTGTTGCTTGTTGTATAGTGTTCAGCTTTACCATTAAAATGCCGAACACGTACCACGCTGCGCTTTGGTCCTCACCTTCTTCCACCAAGAGCCATTACAATGATTCTGCCACCCCTGTGCTTCACGGTTGGGGTGGTGTTCTTCTTCTTGCAAGCCTACCCTTTTTCCTCCAAACATAACGATGGTCATTATGGCCAAACAGTTGTATTTTTATTTCATCAGACCAGAGGACATTTCTCCAAAAAGTATGATCTTTGTCCCCATGTGCAGTTGCAAACCGTAGTCTGGATTTTTATGGCGGTTTTGGAGCAGTGACTTCTTCCTTGCTGAGCGGCTTTTCAGGTTATGTCGATATAGAACTCGTTTTACTGTGGCTTTAGATACTTTTGTACCTGTTTCCTCCAGTATCTTCAGAAGGTCCTTTGCTGTTGTTCTGGGATTGATTTGACCTTCTTGCACCAAAGCACCTTCATCTCTAGGAGACAGAACGCGTCTCTTTCCTGAGCGGTATGATGGCTGCGTGGTCCCATGGTGTTTATACTTGCGTACTATTGTTTGTACAAATTCACGTTGTACCTTCAGGCGTTTGGAAATTGCTCCCAAGGATGAACCAGACTTTTGAAAGTCTATAATATATTTTCTGATGCCTTGGCTGATTTATTTAGATTTTCCCATGATGTCAAGCAAAGAGGCACTGAGTTTGAAGGTAGGCCTTGAAATACATCCACATGAACACCTCTAATTGACCCAAATGATGTCAATTAGCCTATCAGAAGCTTCTAAAGACATGACATAATGTTCTGGTATTTTCCAAGCTGTTTAAAGGCACAGTCAACTCGGTGTATGTAATCTGACCCACTGGAATTGTGATACAGTGAATTATAAGTGAAATAATCTGTCTGTTTACAATTGTTGGAAAAATGACATGCACAAAGTAGATGTCTGAACCGAGTTGCCAAAACTATAGTTTCTTAACAAGAAATGTGTGGAGTGGTTGAAAAATTAGCTTGAATGCCTCCAACCTAAGTGTATGTAAACTTCGGACTTCAACTGATGTGAGAGTCTTAAAACCTGTTCAGGATACCACGGTTTACTGCCCCTTCTGGAGGATTTGGGTACCCATATAAAACATGATACATTTTTGTCAAAATTTGCTAATATCTGCAAATAAAAAATATTATCGAATAGAAAACACTCTAAAGCTTTTAAAACCGTTTAAATTATGTCTCTATGTATAGCAGAACTCTCAAAATCTGCATTTTCCCAAAATATCTCTTCTCATCTGAAAAGTTGGGTCACCTTTGACCTCATCGCAAACACCCTTCACAAACAGTCACAGCACCCGGAACAGTCTCCACGTGTTCAGCGTGATCTCAGCTTTCAATGGGACTTCTCATTGTGAGAATCGCCCGCTAGCGAGAGTTTGAGCACGAGGTAAGCTCTCAGTCACTCAAAAAAACCTGTGCGCAATGGTCAAGTCCTCTCTCTTTTCCAAGATCGATTGAACAGTGCTTGTGTTTCTGTTTGTTCTCAAAATTGCTGTACACCTTTATAACATGTTAAAGCTTGATTATTAAGTTAGTTTGACAAGTTTACTGGACATATTATATATACTTTCAAAGTTTTGGTGCGCAACCACTTCAATTTTGACTACATTTTTACCAAAATCAGGCTATTTTGAGAACCGAAAGACGCAGACTTGAAAACTGAACGCTAATTTGGTGAGTATAATCCCTTACAGGTCGTTTGATGGAAGAATAACAAAGGTAAGGGAATATTTAATGTAATCATTTTGGGTTTCTGTCGACTCCAAGATAGAGGAGTCATTATGCTACTGTGGGAGCGCCGACTCCATATTATAGTCTAGTGAACGCAAAATGTAACGTTAAAATTAAATGTAACAATGCAATTGCATTTAGAAGAAGTGTATCTTGCTATACATATGTAAAACATGCATATTTAGTCAAAGTTTATGATGTGTATTCCTTGTTAGCTGACGTTATCTGCCGGGGCTATCGTCATTTCTCAGGACATTTGGGTATCATTTTTTGAACGATGCATCATTGTAAACAGAGATTTATGGATATATATAGCATATTATTGAAAAAAAATGAATGTACTGTGTAACATGTTATATTACTGTCATCTGATGAAGATTTCAAAAGGTTAGTGAAATGATTTTTCTTTTAATCCTGCGTTTGTTGATTGCATATTTTTTCCTACTTGGCTATGCTAATGAGCTATGTCTGCGGTGGTGGTTTGACATAAATATGTGCTATGTTTTCGCCGTAAAACATTTTAGAAATCTGACTTGCTGGCTAGATAAACAACTTGTTTATCTTTCATTTGAGCTATTTTACTTGTTAATGTGTGGAGGTTAAATATTTTTAGGAATATTTTTGCGCATTGTGCGTTATGGTAATGAGCTTGAGCTGTAGTCACGCTACCAGCAGAGGAATTAAACTCCCGAGCTGGTTAATGCGTGTGTGTGTGTGAGAGTCACAGTGTATGTGTGTGTATTTGAGAAAGTCGTATTGTGTGTGTGTGTGTGAGAGAGAGAGTCATAATTTGTGTGTGAGTCACAGTGTGTGTGTGTGTGTGTGTGTGTGTGTGTGTGTGTGTGTGTGTGTGTGTGTGTGTGTGTGTGTGTGTGTGTGTGTGTGTGTGTGTGTGTGTGTGTGTGTGTGTGTGTGTGTGGGAGAGAGTGCCTATGCGCCTGTATTTCTGTGTATGCTTGTGTGAGTGTGAGTCTAACTCGCTCCAGGCTGGTGAGATATAGAGGTGTGTGTGTGTATGTGTGAGTCTAACTCGCTCCAGGCTGGTGAGATATAGAGGTGTGTGTGTGTGTGTGTATGTGTGAGTCTAACTCGCTCCAGGCTGGTGAGATATAGAGGTGAGTGTGTGTAAGTGTGTGTGTGTATGTGTGAGTCTAACTCGCTCCAGGCTGGTGAGATATAGAGGTGAGTGTGTGTAACATTTCCTGAGAAGCTGAGGGATAGCCTTCTACCTACTTCTGTGCTGCAGCCACTGATACACTATTCTGAGGTGATAACAATGTGAGTGCTGGCTTTGAAAATGAATCAAAGGGATTGGAGAGAAGGAGACAAGCCATTACAGTGTGGGGGTTTTAATTTCTTAAATCAACAGCTAAAAGAATACAGTACGTGATCGGCAAGCATACAAGGCTCATCTGAGAAGCTAATCAAATAAATATGATGTAACCGACTGGAGAAAAGAACACACTCACGAACACACACAGACCACACACTCACAATAAATAAACGCTTGCACACACACATGATCATAGTCACATCATACCTAGCCCCCCATAACTGTCCCCCACACACACACCCCCACATGCATTACAGCAGTGGTGCAATCGTCAGCTGTCCCCATAGGAGAACCCTTTTTGGTTCCATGTAGAACCATCTCCAGAAAGGGGGTTCAAACCCAAAAAGGTTCTACCTGGAAACAAAAAGGGTTCTTCAAAGGGTTATCCTATGGAGACAGCTGACGAACCCTTTAAGGGTCTCGATAACACCTTTTTCTCTAACATGCTGATCAGACCGCTCGCGTTGCAAAATAAATGTAAACATAAATGTTATTCAATTATTGCACCCACACTGCTCGCGTGCGCCAACAAACGTCTGTGTTGCCAAGCACTAAAGTACAAGTCAGTTCTATTTGTGACGCTGAGCGCGGTGCAGGTCCTGCCTCTCCCATCTCCTCATTGGTTTATAGAAGCCCATGTGCCATCTCCTCATTGGTTATACCCACGTGGGTGATTGAAAGGTGAACTGAGTTTGGTCGGTCGTCATGGTAACTATGAAAGTTAGATGCCAATCGCCATATATAATATATAATATATGCCATTTAGCAGACGCTTTTATCCAAAGCGACTTACAGTCATGTGTGCATACATTCTACGTATGGGTGGTCCCGGGAATCGAACCCACTACCCTGGCGTTACAAGCGCCATGCTCTACCAACTGAGCTACAGGAGGACCATATAAAGTCCAAAGAAGAAAAAGCCTGGAAGGATGAGAGATGACTAGAAACGATTCGGTTGACCGTTTTATGTGTGTATTAATTGTCGGAGAAGAGGACCTTCAGGTAAAATTAGAATTCAATGTTTATATCCCAGGACAAATTGCTTGCAACAGCAAGCTAGCTAGCTAAATTTCCATGAATGTTTAATGCTTTTTGACCTGTCCCCAAATGAATAGAATTGGTTCAGAGTTTGTTTTGATATTTTAACCTTCATGTCGTGATTGCGTTTGGTGTGGGGGGACAAAATCAATTTGCGCATGATGCCGGATGCGCGCGGCTGTCTCTCTCTCCTGTCTCTCTCTCCTGTCTCCCACCTGTCTCTCTCTCTCTCCTGTCTCTCTCTCCTGTCTCCCTCTCCTGTCTCTCTCTCCTGTCTCTCTCCTGTCTCTCTCCTTTCTCTCTCTCCTGTCTCCCTCTCCTGTCTCCCTCTCCTGTCTCCCACCTGTCTCCCTCTCCTGTCTCTCTCTCCTGTCTCTCTCTCCTGTCTCCCTCTCCTGTCTCTCTCTCCTGTCTCTCTCCTGTCTCTCTCTCCTGTCTCCCTCTCCTGTCTCCCTCTCCTGTCTCCCACCTGTCTCTCTCTCCTGTCTCCCTCTCCTGTCTCTCTCTCCTGTCTCCCTCTTCTTTCTCTCTCTCCTGTCTCTGTCTCCTGTCTCCCTCTCCTGTCTCTCTCTCCTGTCTCCTTCTCCTGTCTCCTTCTCCTGTCTCCTTCTCCTGTCTCTCTCTCCTGTCTCTCTCTCCTGTCTCCCACCTGTCTCTCTCTCCTGTCTCCCTCTCCTGTCTCTCTCTCCTGTCTCCCTCTCCTGTCTCTCTCTCCTGTCTCCCTCTCCTGTCTCCCTCTCCTGTCTCTCTCTCCTGTCTCTCTCTCCTGTCTCCCTCTCCTGTCTCCCACCTGTCTCTCTCTCCTGTCTCTCTCTCCTGTCTCTCTCTCCTGTCTCCCTCTCCTGTCTCCCTCTCCTGTCTCCCTCTCCTGTCTCTCACCTGTCTCTCTCTCCTGTCTCTCTCTCCTGTCTCCCTCTCCTGTCTCTCTCCTGTCTCCCTCTTCTTTCTCTCTCTCCTGTCTCTCTCTCCTGCCTCCCTCTCCTGTCTGCCTCTCCTGTCTCCCCCTTCTCTCTCTCTCCTGTCTCCCTCTCCTGTGTCCTTTCACCACAATTAGTCTTCATGGAGGCAGCCAGTGACAGGCAGTGTTTTAATGGGCTAGGCATGTCCGGGGGAGACAGCGGCTAGCCTCGTGCTGCAGCCGTCCATTGTGTCTGCTCCAATGCAGACTCTAATAAACCCACTGACAGCCCAGAGGACGCAGTGCTGTTGTCTTGTCCTGACCTATAGTCAAGCTACTGGGGGAGGTTAGTGTGAATTGAAATTGTCAGGCTGGCTGACATTCTAGTTGTGTTCTGATCCACAGCAAGGGCAGTGTATGCTAGAGTACTCGGTAGTACTGTTCCAACATTTATGGTATACAGTATATCAATTCAGACAACAACATCAGTGTCCATTAGCTACATTGGAACTGTGGAAGACCCATTTAGTTATAACTGGTTCGTTACATTTCTCTGGCTGTGTGTCTGGTGTTTAGTTTCAACACCATGACTGTGCTTTTAGAGCGGAAGAGAAATGGGCACCTCTGTAGGCTCAGATGTTTGTGTGTGTGTGTGTGTGTGTGTGTGTGTGTGTGTGTGTGTGTGTGTGTGTGTGTGTGTGTGTGTGTGTGTGTGTGTGTGTGTGTGTGTGTGTGTGTGTGTGTGTGTGTGTGTGTGTGTGTGTGTGTGTGTGTGTGTGTGTGTGTGTGTGTGTGTGTGTGTGTGTGTGTGTGTGCAATGTGTACAAGTGCTGCAGGTCATGGGCTGGGTAAGTAATGAGGCTGGTGTTGAGTGAAGCAGAGAAGGTAAATAAATGACCGTTGTGACTCACAGTCTTTCAGGGGGAGCTCAGCAGATACGGCAGTTAGCCAAGCATTCACCCAGCAGGAAAATAGCATAGGGCCACTAGCCCCACTTCAAACCCTATGGGGGGCCAGGTGTGATGTGTTTCCTGTATGGAACCAAAACTGAACTGACCCTCTTAGAATATGAAAGAGCCTTTATATCAGCCACAGGGAGTATTTCAACAACATTATTTCAGCAAGAAACAAAACCAGAAACAGAAATGCAACCTCTATTGAGAGTCCTTTGACTAGGAGATCATGAAAAACTCTGCAAAGAGAGAAAACATGTAGCTTACTAATTTGTACTCTCCCAGTAATGAATTGTCTGGAGTAGTGGTGCTCCATGCTACAGTACATAGAGAGAAACCAAGGCAGGTCTGGTTTCCAGGAATGGGGAATTGATTCAATTCTCACACAATTAGTTACGACTTATCACACCCAAATGGGATTGTGCTGCTCGCATTGTGCTGCTCGCATTGTGCTGCTCGCATTAAGACAATACATACAGTATGAGCATTATTAATAGATCAAACACACACCATGTGTGTGTGTGTGTGTGTGTGTGTGTGTGTGTGTGTGTGTGTGTGTGTGTGTGTGTGTGTGTGTGTGAGAGAGACAGAGAGGGAACTATAGTAGTTTTCTTCTTCTTAACGCTAGCTGCCATCTTCTGATTAATTACAGACTATACTCTTCAAATAGCCCCTTTCTTCCATTCCATCTCTGTCTCTGCAGCTCTTAATCTGACCAGGGCGAAGATACTACAGCTCCATCCTACTGTGGGTGTCCAATCAGGACTAAGCATCGCGGCTTACCAGGACAGTGTCCTTACAAAACAGATTTCTGCAAAGTCCTCTGTCATCCTCCTATTAGATTCATAGACAGTATATCTGTAAGGAAGATACTAGGAGACTAGAGCTGCTGAACCAGAATGGATAGTGTTGGGATTATAATGTTACAATTGAACCTGGAATTTGAGGACACATACAGTACGTTATATTGACATTTTCACACATCCTTCTCTACACATACAGAAAAGTACACACACACACCATCCTCCATCACCGTGGGAGTTACTGAACCTTGTAATAGCTTTTCCAGAGACAAGGATCATGGGGTCTGCCTGTTCAAGTGCACCTCTATAAGCAAGACAAGCCATTGCCTATACACAGCAACACAGCTGGGTCTTAAACTCTAATGCCACTGGAGAAAATGTACTGAACTACAAATATCTCTCACAGTTACAGGTTTAAGAATGACTACATTTAAACAGCGACTGTCGGGGGAAATATAACAATAACAGTCACCATGACAACCTGGTCAACCACAACCTGAAAAATGACTCGCCTATTAATATTAGGTCAGTTTCCTGGACAAAGATTAAAGCTACTGGACTAAATAGCATGCCCAAAGGAGAATCTCTATTGAAAGTGCATTATAGTGTATAACCAACCTTAAAACTGACTCCTACACTTGTACATCTTGCTATGATAATATCTGTCTTACTGTAAAGTGTTTCCACTGCTTAGTATGCTGCTGCAGTAGACATACAGAAATGTATAAACACAACTCAAACTCAAACCAAACATGCTGCTATAACCTGTACCATCCCACAGTAAATGACCTGGGGTCAGTAAGTACACCTTTCCATCTCCCCCATTGACACTGCAGGGAGGGCGGCAGGCGTACGATCCACTGTATCACCATGTCTTCAGACAGACACTTCACTCAGTCTTTGCTATATAGATAGCACTTCTCTTTCTCCCTGTGGTGAAGACCCAATGCAATCTCAGCACACTCCAATAAGAGTGATTTAGAGGTTGCCAGGTTGTTGCCCGGTACCTGCTGCACAGAGATGATAGAGAGAGATAGAGGGGGTGGGGTGGAGAGAGAGAGACAGAGACAGAGATAGACAGATAGAGGAGGGGTGGGGTGGAGAGAGAGACATAGACAGATATACAGATAGAGGAGGGGTGGGGTGGAGAGAGAGACAGATAGACAAATAGAGAGGGGTGGGGTGGAGAGAGAGACAGAGACAGATATACAGATAGAGGAGGGGTGGGGTGGAGAGAGAGACAGAGACAGATATACAGATAGAGGAGGGGTGGGGTGGAGAGAGAGACAGATAGACAGACAAATAGAGAGGGTGGGGTGGAGAGAGAGACAGAGACAGACAGACAGATATACTGACAGACAGATAGAGAGGGGGTGGGGTGGAGAGAGAGACAGAGACATAGACAGATAGACTGACAGACAGGTAGAGAAGGGGTGGGGTGGAGAGAGAGACAGACAGATAGACAGATAGACATAGTGAGACATAGACAGATTGACAGACAGGTAGAGAGGGGGTGAGGTGGAGAGAGAGACAGAGACAGATAGACATAATGAGACAGAGACAGATAGACTGACAGACAGGTAGAGAGGGGGTGGAGAGAGAGACAGAGACAGATTGACAGACAGGTAGAGAGGGGGTGGGGTGGAGAGAGAGACAGAGACAGATAGACATAATGAGACAGAGACAGATTGACAGACAGGTAGAGAGGGGGTGGGGTGGAGAGAGAGACAGAGACAGATAGACATAATGAGACAGAGACAGATAGACTGACAGACAGGTAGAGAGGGGGTGGAGAGAGAGACAGAGACAGATAGACAGATAGACTGACAGACAGGTAGAGAGGGGTGGGGTGGAGAGAGAGACAGAGACAGATAGACATAATGAGACAGAGACAGATAGACAGATAGACTGACAGACAGGTAGAGAGGGGGTGGGGTGGAGAAAGAGACAGAGACAGATAGACTGGTGGAGAGGGGGTGGGGTGGAGAGAGAGACAGAGACAGATAGACATAATGAGACAGAGACAGATAGACAGATAGACTGACAGACAGGTAGAGAGGGGGTGGGGTGGAGAGAGAGACAGAGACAGAGACAGATAGACAGATAGACTGACAGACAGGTAGAGAGGGGGTGGAGAGAGAGACAGAGACAGATAGACAGATAGACTGACAGACAGGTAGAGAGGGGGTGGGGTGGAGAGAGAGACAGAGACAGATAGACATAATGAGACAGAGACAGATAGACAGATAGACTGACAGACAGGTAGAGAGGGGGTGGAGAGAGAGACAGATAGACAGATAGACTGACAGACAGGTAGAGAGGGGGTGGGGTGGAGAAAGAGACAGAGACAGATAGACTGGTGGAGAGGGGGTGGGGTGGAGAGAGAGACAGAGACAGATAGACATAATGAGACAGAGACAGATAGACAGATAGACAGATAGACTGACAGACAGGTAGAGAGGGGGTGGGGTGGAGAGAGAGACAGAGACAGATAGACATAATGAGACAGAGACAGATAGACAGATAGACAGATAGACTGACAGACAGGTAGAGAGGGGGTGGGGTGGAGAGAGAGACAGAGACAGATAGACAGATAGACTGACAGACAGGTAGAGAGTCTAGTCAATAACTCCAACAGAATTTCCTTCCCAGTTCCCACCTTTCATTTTTTTTCTGAAGGGAAAGGTTTGGAAACAATTATTTTTTACAGTAAACCACACATACACCACATTGACACACAGAAACAGCAAATCCTTCAGATAATTAATCTAATAGGACTACTAGTAGTGTAGAGCAATTTTTATTTGCACACAATATAGCTGGGTCACCTCGTCCTGCCCCTATGGGTCCAGCACCCTGCAACGCCCCAACACTCCCCACTCAGCTTTAGAATCTTAGTGAAACATGAATTTATTGATTTTGTGTGTTTTAGGCCAAGGTCAGACTGACAACCCACAGACCCCCAGGGCCAGGACTGAGCAACTCAGCAGCTAGGGATTGCCGAAATATGTATCTCCCCTGACGTGGACATGACATGAATACATGTCAATATGTATCTCCCCTGACGTGGACATGACATGAATACATGTCAATATGTATCTCCCCTGACGTGGACATGACATGAATACATGTCAATATGTATCTCCCCTGACGTGGACATGACATGAATACATGTCAATATGTATCTCCCCTGACTCCCCTGACGTGGACATGAATACATGTCAATATGTATCTCCCCTGACTCCCCTGACGTGGACATGAATACATGTCAATATGTATCTCCCCTGACTCCCCTGACGTGGACATGAATACATGTCAATATGTATCTCCCCTGACTCCCCTGACGTGGACATGAATACATGTCAATATGTATCTCCCCTGACTCCCCTGACGTGGACATGACATGAATACATGTCAATATGTATCTCCCCTGACTCCCCTGACGTGGACATGACATGAATACATGTCAATATGTATCTCCCCTGACTCCCCTGACGTGGACATGAATACATGTCAATATGTATCTCCCCTGACTCCCCTGACGTGGACATGACATGAATACATGTCAATATGTATCTCCCCTGACTCCCCTGACGTGGACATGAATACATGTCAATATGTATATCCCCTGACGTGGACATGAATACATGTCAATATGTATCTCCCCTGACTCCCCTGACGTGGACATGAATACATGTCAATATGTATCTCCCCTGACGTGGACATGAATACATGTCAATATGTATCTCCCCTGACTCCCCTGACGTGGACATGAATACATGTCAATATGTATCTCCCCTGACTCCCCTGACGTGGACATGAATACATGTCAATATGTATCTCCCCTGACTCCCCTGACGTGGACATGAATACATGTCAATATGTATCTCCCCTGACTCCCCTGACGTGGACATGAATACATGTCAATATGTATCTCCCCTGACGTGGACATGAATACATGTCAATATGTATCTCCCCTGACGTGGACATGAATACATGTCAATATGTATCTCCCCTGACTTCCCTGACGTGGACATGAATACATGTCAATATGTATCTCCCCTGACGTGGACATGAATACATGTCAATATGTATCTCCCCTGACGTGGACATGAATACATGTCAATATGTATCTCCCCTGACGTGGACATGAATACATGTCAATATGTATCTCCCCTGACTCCCCTGACGTGGACATGAATACATGTCAATATGTATCTCCCCTGACTCCCCTGACGTGGACATGAATACATGTCAATATGTATCTCCCCTGACGTGGACATGAATACATGTCAATATGTATCTCCCCTGACGTGGACATGAATACATGTCAATATGTATCTCCCCTGACTCCCCTGGCGTGGACATGAATACATGTCAATATGTATCTCCCCTGACTCCCCTGACGTGGACATGAATACATGTCAATATGTATCTCCCCTGACTCCCCTGACGTGGACATGAATACATGTCAATATGTATCTCCCCTGACTCCCCTGACGTGGACATGAATACATGTCAATATGTATCTCCACTGACTCCCCTGACGTGGACATGAATACATGTCAATATGTATCTCCCCTGACTCCCCTGACGTGGACATGAATACATGTCAATATGTATCTCCCCTGACTCCCCTGACGTGGACATGAATACATGTCAATATGTATCTCCCCTGACTCCCCTGACGTGGACATGAATACATGTCAATATGTATCTCCCCTGACTCCCCTGACGTGGACATGAATACATGTCAATATGTATCTCCCCTGACTCCCCTGACGTGGACATGAATACATGTCAATATGTATCTCCCCTGACTCCCCTGACGTGGACATGAATACATGTCAATATGTATCTCCCCTGACTCCCTGACGTGGACATGAATACATGTCAATATGTATCTCCCCCTGACGTGGACATGAATACATGTCAATATGTATCTCCCCTGACGTGGACATGAATACATGTCAATATGTATCTCCCCTGACTCCCTGACGTGGACATGAATACATGTCAATATGTATCTCCCCTGACTCCCTGACGTGGACATGAATACATGTCAATATGTATCTCCCCTGACTCCCCTGACGTGGACATGAATACATGTCAATATGTATCTCCCTGACTCCCCTGACGTGGACATGAATACATGTCAATATGTATCTCCCTGACTCCCTGACGTGGACATGAATACATGTCAATATGTATCTCCCCTGACTCCCTGACGTGGACATGAATACATGTCAATATGTATCTCCCTGACTCCCCTGACGTGGACATGAATACATGTCAATATGTATCTCCCTGACTCCCTGACGTGGACATGAATACATGTCAATATGTATCTCCCCTGACTCCCCTGACGTGGACATGAATACATGTCAATATGTATCTCCCCTGACTCCCCTGACGTGGACATGAATACATGTCAATATGTATCTCCCCTGACTCCCCTGACGTGGACATGAATACATGTCAATATGTATCTCCCCTGACTCCCCTGACGTGGACATGAATACATGTCAATATGTATCTCCCCTGACTCCCCTGACGTGGACATGAATACATGTCAATATGTATCTCCCCTGACGTGGACATGAATACATGTCAATATGTATCTCCCTGACTCCCCTGACGTGGACATGAATACATGTCAATATGTATCTCCCCTGACTCCTGACGTGGACATGAATACATGTCAATATGTATCTCCCCTGACTCCTGACGTGGACATGAATACATGTCAATATATGTATCTCCCCTGACTCCCCTGACGTGGACATGAATACATGTCAATATGTATCTCCCCTGACTCCCTGACGTGGACATGAATACATGTCAATATGTATCTCCCTGACTCCCTGACGTGGACATGAATACATGTCAATATGTATCTCCCTGACTCCCCTGACGTGGACATGAATACATGTCAATATGTATCTCCCCTGACTCCCCTGACGTGGACATGAATACATGTCAATATGTATCTCCCCTGACTCCCCTGACGTGGACATGAATACATGTCAATATGTATCTCCCCTGACGTGGACATAACATGAATACATGTCAATATGTATCTCCCCTGACGTGGACATGACATGAATACATGTCAATATGTATCTCCCCTGACGTGGACATAACATGAATACATGTCAATATGTATCTCCCCTGACGTGGACATGACATGAATACATGTCAATATGTATCTCCCCTGACGTGGACATAACATGAATACATGTCAATATGTATCTCCCCTGACGTGGACATGACATGAATACATGTCAATATGTATCTCCCCTGACGTGGACATGACATGAATACATGTCAATATGTATCTCCCCTGACTCCCCTGACGTGGACATGAATACATGTCAATATGTATCTCCCCTGACTCCCCTGACGTGGACATAACATGAATACATGTCAATATGTATCTCCCCTGACTCCCCTGACGTGGACATGAATACATGTCAATATGTATCTCCCCTGACGTGGACATGACATGAATACATGTCAATATGTATCTCCCCTGACTCCCCTGACATGGACATGAATACATGTCAATATGTATCTCCCCTGACTCCCCTGACGTGGACATGACATGAATACATGTCAATATGTATCTCCCCTGACTCCCCTGACGTGGACATGAATACATGTCAATATGTATCTCCCCTGACTCCCCTGACGTGGACATGAATACATGTCAATATGTATCTCCCCTGACTCCCCTGACGTGGACAAGAATACATGTCAATATGTATCTCCCCTGACGTGGACATGAATACATGTCAATATGTATCTCCCCTGACTCCCCTGACGTGGACATGAATACATGTCAATATGTATCTCCCCTGACTCCCCTGACGTGGACATGAATACATGTCAATATGTATCTCCCCTGACTCCCCTGACGTGGACATGAATACATGTCAATATGTATCTCCCCTGACTCCCCTGACGTGGACATGAATACATGTCAATATGTATCTCCCCTGACTCCCCTGACGTGGACATGAATACATGTCAATATGTATCTCCCCTGACTCCCCTGACGTGGACATGACATGAATACATGTCAATATGTATCTCCCCTGACTCCCCTGACGTGGACATGAATACATGTCAATATGTATCTCCCCTGACTCCCCTGACGTGGACATGACATGAATACATGTCAATATGTATCTCCCCTGACGTGGACATGAATACATGTCAATATGTATCTCCCCTGACTCCCCTGACGTGGACATGAATACATGTCAATATGTATCTCCCCTGACTCCCCTGACGTGGACATGAATACATGTCAATATGTATCTCCCCTGACGTGGACATGAATACATGTCAATATGTATCTCCCCTGACGTGGACATGAATACATGTCAATATGTATCTCCCCTGACGTGGACATGAATACATGTCAATATGTATCTCCCCTGACTCCCCTGACGTGGACATTTCAATACATACACTTTAAGTCGTACAGTATTCCATATAAGGCATCCAAACCTTTTGAGAGTTGTCCAGTATACCCTTAATCTTGTTAGAAATCAAATCTAGTGATACAAAGTTTGATATTGTGGGAGGATATCCAACCTTCCAATAAATGGCAATGCATTTCTTAGCTTCTATAAATACTTGGTAACACAGTTTCTTCAGATAAGTCTCCAGTATCAACATTTCCAAGCAAACAAAAACAGGGAGAATGGAGAATCTGTAGACATGCTGAGATAAAAGAACATACACTTGCAAAAATTCAGCCAGCCTTCACAAGAGCATAACATATGCAAATAAGTCCCTTTTCTGCTTTACACCTCCAGCAGAGGAATGACATTTCTGAGTGCACGATATTCAGTTTCACTGGCATATAGTACGTTCTATAGATGGTCTTAAACTGCAGTAATTTATGTCTGCTATTATATGAACATGACTTGGCATTCCAACATGTCTATATCCATTCATCATCATCAATAGTGTCTCCCAGGTCTTCCTCACATTTTGTTTGACATGTTTTGTGTCCACGGGAAAAGCCTCTCTCAACCCTTGATACAGTTTGGAAATGAACTTTGGAGGTTAGTCAGACTGCCTTAAAATAGCATCTGTCTTGTCCAGTGTTTGTTGCGCAGAGTGAATAAAGTGTTGTATCTGCAGGTATTCACCTCAGGTCCGTCAAATACTGGTCTTCCCTGGCTGTCTGACCCTACTGTCACCATCTGATCCTGCTAAGACATGATGAACAGTGTTGTGTACTGACTGCACTAGAGGGCTGCATTCCCATGGGATGGGACCTGCTTAACCAACGTGATTCGAAGTGCAATAAAAACATACTATAATCATGATTGAAAAGGAAAAGGCACAACGCCCACATCGGTTAGGCTACTATGGCGAGTGAGTGTTGCGCCTTGTCATATTCAGTAAGTATTGATTACCCATTTATTTGTCTCTGCCTGAAAATCGTCTCCCTAAAAGATAGGCTATATCCTATAGGACTATACAAAACATAGTAAGTGTTGCTGTCATGATTCTTGCTGCTCCAAGTTCAGTAGCCATACCTGCGAGATCAGGTGTGCATCTGGTCTCAATGAAATAGAGTAGACTATAGCCTGTCTGTCTATCCCTGTTCTCTCCTCTCTGCACAGACCATACAAACGCTCCACACCGCGTGGCCGCGGCCACCCTAATCTGGTGGTCCCAGCGCGCACGACCCACGTGGAGTTCCAGGTCTCCGGTAGCCTCTGGAACTGCCGATCTGCGGCCAACAAGGCAGAGTTCATCTCAGCCTATGCCTCCCTCCAGTCCCTCGACTTCTTGGCACTGACGGAAACATGGATCACCACAGATAACACTGCTACTCCTACTGCTCTCTCCTCGTCCGCCCACGTGTTCTCGCACACCCCGAGAGCTTCTGGTCAGCGGGGTGGTGGCACCGGGATCCTCATCTCTCCCAAGTGGTCATTCTCTCTTTCTCCCCTTACCCATCTGTCTATCGCCTCCTTTGAATTCCATGCTGTCACAGTTACCAGCCCTTTCAAGCTTAACATCCTTATCATTTATCGCCCTCCAGGTTCCTCGGAGAGTTCATCAATGAGCTTGATGCCTTGATAAGCTCCTTTCCTGAGGACGGCTCACCTCTCACAGTTCTGGGCGACTTTAACCTCCCCACGTCTACCTTTGACTCATTCCTCTCTGCCTCCTTCTTTCCACTCCTCTCCTCTTTTGACCTCACCCTCTCACCTTCCCCCTACTCACAAGGCAGGCAATACGCTCGACCTCATCTTTACTAGATGCTGTTCTTCCACTAACCCCATTGCAACTCCCCTCCAAGTCTCCGACCACTACCTTGTATCCTTTTCCCTCTCGCTCTCATCCAACACTTCCCACACTGCCCCTACTTGGATGGTATCGCGCCGTCCCAACCTTCGCTCTCTCTCCCCGCTACTCTCTCCTCTTCCATCCTATCATCTCTTCCCTCTGCTCAAACCTTCTCCAACCTATCTCCTGATTCTGCCTCCTCAACCCTCCTCTCCTCCCTTTCTGCATCCTTTGACTCTCTATGTCCCCTATCCTCCAGGCCGGCTCGGTCCTCCCCTCCCGCTCCGTGGCTCGACGACTCATTGCGAGCTCACAGAACAGGGCTCCGGGCAGCCGAGCGGAAATGGAGGAAAACTCGCCTCCCTGCGGACCTGGCATCCTTTCACTCCCTCCTCTCTACATTTTCCTCCTCTGTCTCTGCTGCTAAAGCCACTTTCTACCACTCTAAATTCCAAGCATCTGCCTCTAACCCTAGGAAGCTCTTTGCCACCTTCTCCTCCCTCCTGAATCCTCCTCCCCTCCCCCTCCTCCCTCTCTGCAGATGACTTCGTCAACCATTTTGAAAAGAAGGTCGACGACATCCGATCCTCGTTTGCTAAGTCAAACGACACTGCTGGTTCTGCTCACACTGCCCTACCCTGTGCTCTGACCTCTTTCTCCCCTCTCTCCAGATGAAATCTCGCGTCTTGTGACGGCCGGCCGCCCAACAACCTGCCCGCTTGACCCTATCCCCTCCTCTCTTCTCCAGACCATTTCCGGAGACCTTCTCCCTTACCTCACCTCGCTCATCAACTCATCCCTGACCGCTGGCTACGTCCCTTCCGTCATCAAGAGAGCGAGAGTTGCACCCCTTCTGAAAAAACCTACACTCGATCCCTCCGATGTCAACAACTACAGACCAGTATCCCTTCTTTCTTTTCTCTCCAAAACTCTTGAACGTGCCGTCCTTGGCCAGCTCTACCGCTATCTCTCTCAGAATGACCTTCTTGATCCAAATCAGTCAGGTTTCAAGACTAGTCATTCAACTGAGACTGCTCTTCTCTGCATCACGGAGGCGCTCCGCACTGCTAAAGCTAACTCTCTCTCCTCTGCTCTCATCCTTCTAGACCTATCGGCTGCCTTCGATACTGTGAACCATCAGATCCTCCTCTCCACCCTCTCCGAGTGGGGCATCTCCGGCGCGGCCCACGCTTGGATTGCGTCCTACCTGACAGGTCGCTCCTACCAGGTGGCGTGGCGAGAATCTGTCTCCTCACCACGCGCTCTCACCACTGGTGTCCCCCAGGGCTCTGTTCTAGGCCCTCTCCTATTCTCGCTATACACCAAGTCACTTGGCTCTGTCATAACCTCACATGGTCTCTCCTATCATTGCTATGCAGACGACACACAATTAATCTTCTCCTTTCCCCCTTCTGATGACCAGGTGGCGAATCGCATCTCTGCATGTCTGGCAGACATATCAGTGTGGATGACGGATCACCACCTCAAGCTGAACCTCGGCAAGACGGAGCTGCTCTTCCTCCCGGGAAGGACTGCCCGTTCCATGATCTCACCATCACGGTTGACAACTCCATTGTGTCCTCCTCCCAGAGCGCTAAGAACCTTGGCGTGATCCTGGACAACACCCTGTCGTTCTCAACTAACATCAAGGCGGTGGCCCGTTCCTGTAGGTTCATGCTCTACAACATCCGCAGAGTACGACCCTGCCTCACACAGGAAGCGGCGCAGGTCCTAATCCAGGCACTTGTCATCTCCCGTCTGGATTACTGCAACTCGCTGTTGGCTGGGCTCCCTGCCTGTGCCATTAAACCCCTACAACTCATCCAGAACGCTGCAGCCCGTCTGGTGTTCAACCTTCCCAAGTTCTCTCACGTCACCCCGCTCCTCCGCTCTCTCCACTGGCTTCCAGTTGAAGCTCGCATCCGCTACAAGACCATGGTGCTTGCCTACGGAGCTGTGAGGGGAACGGCACCTCAGTACCTCCAGGCTCTGATCAGGCCCTACACCCAAACAAGGGCACTGCGTTCATCCACCTCTGGCCTGCTCGCCTCCCTACCACTGAGGAAGTACAGTTCCCGCTCAGCCCAGTCAAACTGTTCGCTGCTCTGGCCCCCCAATGGTGGAACAAACTCCCTCACGACGCCAGGACAGCGGAGTCAATCACCACCTTCCGGAGACACCTGAAACCCCACCTCTTTAAGGAATACCTAGGATAGGATAAGTAATCCTTCTCACCCCCCCCCCCCTAAAAGATTTAGATGCACTATTGTAAAGTGGCTGTTCCACTGGATGTCATAAGGTGAATGCACCAATTTGTAAGCCGCTCTGGATAAGAGCGTCTGCTAAATGACTTAAATGTAAAATGTAAATGTGAGAGCTGCTGCTGACAGCTTGTCTAATAGGAGCTGTAGTGCAACCCCCCTCTTCCCCGTATATCGCCTGTTCCGTGGGGTAATTCTCCGGGTACTGCCCGGCCCACCAGGCTCCATCAGTTCCTCCACAGCCAGATTGCCCTCTCCCCGGGCTGGAAAAACATGATGCGATGTGACTGCAATGAGTTCATTGCCTCCAAACTAACTTGAGCGTCTTCTGAAGTGGAGGAAACATCTCAGAACTCACAACTTTCAAAACCAGCTGGGTTCTGTTTTCCCCCCCCCCAACTAAAAAATACGATGATTTCATCGTCTTCACATACGTTAAAAATAAATGCTTCTATATAGTGCCAAATAAGGGCTATTTGGCTTGTAACCACAGCAGAACCATTTTGGTGCTATATATAAACCTTTTTTCAGGTCCTATAAAGAACCATGCTCATAAGGTTCTAAATGAAACCTGTATGGTGCTGTAAAATAACTTTTCCAAAGGTTCTATAAAAAAATATTAAAACATATTCTATATACAGCCTGTAGCACCAAAAAAATGGTTCTGCTATGGTTACAATCATTTTGGGGGCTATATACAGTAGAACCGTTTTATATGGCTCTTTATAGAACCTCAATCTCATAGATTCTTTATAGAACCATACAGGTTTTTTTATTAATGGTTTAATAGACAGGTTGGTTTTTTAGCAACAAAACCAATGCGTGCGCGACCATGGGTCAAACAGATAGGGTTGGCTTAGACTGTTGAGAACATTCAACTCTATTTCATCTCCAATGTTTATTGAAGATTTGTACAATAACCACTTGTCTCTCAAATACATTGTTACATTTGTTGGTTTGTTAGCTAGCGAATATTTTGCCATATTAGCATACACCTCAAAACAAGATATGGTATCAAGAACAAGATAAAACTTGCTGAAATGAGTCAAATACAATTCCCCACATGGCAGCTTCTTGTCATTGTTGGTAGCTATCTGACCATGCAGAATCACAACAACTGACGGACTTCTGCCCTCACGGACATCTGAGTGCGCTAAGAAATACGTCCAAAATGACTAATTGGAGGTATAAAGGAGTTGGAGCACTCGTTTTTTTCATTCATCTGTTTTATTATCGTGTTTATTAACTAGTTGAATCAGGTGTTCTAGCTCTGGAAGAACTGTGGGTCCCTGAGGAGAGAATTAAGAACTACCGACTTAGTCAACTTTTACGAGACACCGTCACAGGCCATAGTCATACAGTATAACATGTAATAACATAACACAACAGATTAGATCAACTGAAATGACACTTTCGCTCACAGTATAACATGTAATAACATAACACAACAGATTAGATCAACTGAAATGACACTTTCGCTCACAGTATAACATGTAATAACATAACACAACAGATTAGATCAACTGAAATGACACTTTCGCTCACAGTGGCACAAAATGAGCTGTGAGCAAACCACGCCACAAAATATTTTAATGATCCGCCACCCCTGCATTTAAATGATCACTGAATTGCAAAGAACTATTGAAGAGCTCAAAGGGGTCTTTGGGCCAGTATGGCTCCACATAGAACCATCCCCCTACTTAAAGAACCCTTGAGGAACCCACATTTTTTTGTGTGCAGTTAACCTTGAAGTATATCTGGCTGGCTACAGAGCAAATGCAAAACGAATATATCAAGGCTGGATCGTGGACAGTCTCCTTCAAATGTCGACAGGCACACTGTATGCATAAGACAGCAATGGTTCTATGGTTATTTTGACATGGATGCCAGTTCCGAAGTATTATGTGATCGTTCTGTCAGAGAGAAATAAGAGGCGGTGTTAAGAGACAAGAGACAGGATATAGAGAAACAGCTTCTGTGTCTCTGTCTGTTCTTTGTTCTCCCCATGGGGGACATAGATGTGGTGGTGAAATGACACATCAGAGGGGGAAGCTGAGTCCCCATGCATAATCAAATAGGACTGAATACTTTAGCCTCTCCTCTGGCTCCGGCTCCATCCAGGTCAGAGCTGTAGCCAGAAGGATCCCATTTTGCAGACGAGGACAAAGCATCTATTAAGGGTATTATATTCCACTGACAGCACTCCGCCTGCAGACCTGCAGCTTCATTTCTTACTTCGAGGGACACAGAGGTGATGTGATTCACAGGTTTATAAAATTCAACACACCCGCTGGGACGCCGGCACTGTTTTTTACTGTCTCACACTGTAAAAAACAATAAAAAGACTGATATGGTTCTGAATAAAACACATGATGTCAATGTCACTTATTGAAAGGATGACATATGGCTCGATAGAGGTCCTTTGCTACTGTCGTTTACGGCCATCTAAAACGGAATGACCAGAATAAAAGTGAAGAGAATTGTAGATTAAACAGCCGAAATGTTAAGACAAACAGTGTGGACATTAGATTTAACCTGGTGTGTGGTCTGTGGTTTGTACTCTGCTGTTTTATCTTCCATAGGGCCAGTTTGTTTCTAGCCCACTGGGACAAATAACATTCATCATCTTCTGTGGAATTACCGATCACTAATTTCAAACACTCACAGGCTAGGAAAGTCATGCCAGGTAGCCATGCTAGACTAGGGAAGTGGTGCCAGGTAGCCATGCTAGGCTAGGGAAGTGGTGCCAGGTAGCCATGCTAGACTGGGGAAGTCATGCCAGGTAGCCATGCTAGGCCAAGGAAGTTGTGCCAGGTAGCCATGCTAGACTAGGGAAGTGGTGCCAGGTAGCCATGCTAGACTAGGGAAGTGGTGCCAGGTAGCCATGCTAGACTAGGGAAGTGGTGCCAGGTAGCCATGCTAGACTAGGGAAGTGGTGCCAGGTAGCCATGCTAGGCCAAGGAAGTTGTGCCAGGTAGCCATGTTACTGTAGGCTATGGAAGTCATACCAGGTAGCCATTCTAGGCTAGGTAAGTCATGCGGATCCGGGATTGCTCGTCGCAAGAGGTTTTAATACAGTTACAGATTTGAAGTCTGGTAATGGTGTACTGTTGAAGCTTTAATGAAAATAGTGTGTGGGGGGGGGGTCAGTCTCTTTCACTGTGGGTTTTGTTTCAAAATGGAATAAAAAAACATCTGTAATCTCACAAAAGTTATTTTGCTTGTATTTAATAAGAATACCCTCTTTGTTATGGTTTTATATTTTTTGTTAATTACATTTTTATTATTAATAAAATCAGTGTGTGACTACTATGTCTTGTGTAACATTTCAAGTGTCATAAATGTGCTTGAAAGGCACTACAAAGAGGGGACTCAGTACTCTGTTATATTACCTTTTTGTGAGTAGCACTTGACACTGGTCCACC
Source organism: Oncorhynchus keta (assembly GCF_023373465.1). Lineage (NCBI taxonomy): Eukaryota > Metazoa > Chordata > Actinopteri > Salmoniformes > Salmonidae > Oncorhynchus > Oncorhynchus keta. Next base: position 35,454,755 of record NC_068442.1, on the reverse strand, counting down.
AAGGGACCATTTCTCAGAGAAAAGCAACACAGATAGTTTAACAGTATGGAAGGAGTGCCAGCGCCTACACCGCGGAGATAAAGCCATCATGCAATACGTTGACTGTGTTCAGATCAGATGTGATCCAAAAATAAATCCAATATCTTATTTGCAATGCATACTATTCATAAAAAGGATCTCCTAAAATAAGACAGGATGGCCATCATCCAGATTCAGACTCCATTCCTGTTTAAAGTCACATAAGGAAACCCAGTAGGATCCAAAACCAGGAAGAGCACACTAGTGTATTATAGAGCGGGTAGTGTCTACATGACCCCAAGAGACACCCACCACTCTCCTCTTAAGCTTATTCTCTCGCACTTCACTTCCTTCCTTAGTTTCCCCTCGTTACTAGGACACAAAAAGCCAATGCTCTGCACAGTCAGCATTACACTCTTTATCTTCCCCCCCCATTATGGAGTACAGATTCCCCAAGACGCCGCTTTAACAAATCCCCATTCATTAAATATGCAACCGGCGAATAGCATGGGATTATATCCAGCATGAACGTTTGATATGGAAAATGGTGATGGAGAGATGGAGAGGCGAAATGAGGGGATGAGATAATGGTAGCGGTTTATAGTGAAGCTGTCTTAATGGCATCGATGAGTAGTAAGATTCTTGCTGAGGTCAGCTAAGGGCCTTGGGGGCCAGCGTGGGGCCATTGATCCTGGAGTCCTTCAACACCAAGGGCCAAAGAGGCTTTCTAAACATTATTACGGAGGGAGATGTAACAATGTTCCAAGGAGTAATAAAATACATAATCCTGAAACAGCTGGAGGAGCTAGAGGCTCTCTGAGACAGAAACAGGACACAGAAGATCAATCTGGGTACAGCATAGCCTCTCACAGAGCATGTTTGTGTCGCCCTGATTTGCTTTATCTTGGCCAGGTCGCAGTTGTAAATGATAACTTGTTCTCAACTGGCCTACCTGGTTAAATAAAGGTGAAATAAATAAAAAAAACAGGGCAAACAGGGGCCATACATTATGCCAAGCTGTTTCTCCAACCCCAAAATGCACCACTCCAATCCAGGGCTTCATTGGTTATGTAATGTAAATGTATTAATTTGCGGTGGCCCTGATCCATCTAAGACCCTGGGAAAAGCTTTAGTCAAGTAGGCTATAATTCACAGACATCTTGTTTCTTGTCTCAGATTGGTGTTGGTAATTTAAGGGTTCGACAGACAGGCTGCATACTGTAAGCCACCATCTCCTGCTCGCTATCACTCTCTGCACATGGGTGCCAAATTGGGAGTCTCCGTGTAACCTCGCTGCAGGGTTACCTTGGGAAGAATGAAGCAGGTCGTAAACAAGGAGGCGGATAAATGGTGTAAGACTTTGACAGGCCTTTGTGGTGTACTTCAATATAAAATAATACAGTTCCAACATTTCGAGATACTGTGCCATTATGTCACTGATTACACTTCCTTTAGATTATACATTATGCAAATGAGGCCTAGTAGTAATTAAAGATAAATTCCAATTAAATGTATACATGATTACATTAGGCCTACATAGCGCCAAAATCCCCTTCTCTGGAGAATCAACCTGTCCTGATTTCAGTGTGTGTGCTGCGTGCGTGTGTGCGCGTGTGTAGGTGTATATGTGTGGGCCTAGGGCTAATGGACTACACATACGTGATTCTGCATGCTAATCCCATTGGGAGCTTGCCCTGTGTGGGTCCATCTGTATGTGTTTAGCTGGAGGATGTGTGAGGCAGGGAGATAGAGGAGAGATGAGGAAGTGGAACATAAGTTGACATATAGCTTAGCTGGTCTCGTCCCAATGTGATGCATGGGTAGGTAAAGGGGAGGGGGCTGAGACCAGCACACTACAGCACTACACTATACTGATATACATATACAGTACCAGTCAAAAAATGTTCTTTCTTTTTTTAATATTTTCTACATTGCAGAATAATAGTGAACACATTAAAACTATGAAATATCACATACGGAATCATGTAGTACCAAAAAAGTGTTTTATATTTTAAGTAACCACCCTTTGCCTTGATGACAGCTAAGAGAGAGAGAGAGAGAGAGAGAGAGAGAGAGAGAGAGAGAGAGAGAGAGAGAGAGAGAGAGAGAGAGAGAGAGAGAGAGAGAGAGAGAGAGAGAGAGAGAGAGAGAGAGAGAGAGACAGATCTGGTCTGTATTCTTGGGTTCTGGGGACTGTTTTACTGCAGTAGCTAACCATTGATTAAAGAGGATTATTAAGATAGGCATTAAGAGAGGACAAACACTGTCCCCCCCTCTCTACACCCTGGGCACTCACTTCTGTCATCATGAAGTGCTTTGAGAAGCTAGTTAAGGATCATATAGCCTCGCCCTTACCTGACACCCTAGACCCACTTAAATTTCCTTACCGCCCCAATATATCCACAGATGATGCAATCGCCATCACACTGCCCTATCCCATCTGGACTTGAGGAATACCTATGTAAGAATGCTGCTCATTGACTATAGCTCAGCCTTCAACACCATAGTGCCCTCCACCACTGCAGCTAGTGACTGGAACGAGCTGCAACAAACACTCAAACTGGACAGTTTTATCTCAATCTCTTCATTCAAAGACTCAATCATGGACACTCTTACTGACAGTTGTGGCTGCTTTGCATGATGTATTGTTGTCTCTACCTTCTTGCCCTTTGTGCTGTTGCCTGTGCCCAATAATGTTTGTACCATGTTTTGTGCTGATACCATGTTGTGTTACTACCATGTTGTTGTCACGTTGTGATGCTACCATGCTGTGTTGTCGCCTTGCTATGTTGTTGTCTTATAGGTCTCTCTTTATGTAGTGTTGTGTTGTCTCTCTTGTTGTGATATGTGTTTTGTTCTATATTTATATTTATATGTTATTTTTATTTTTTAAACCCCCGCAGGAGGTCTTTTACCTTTTGGTAGGCCGTCATTGTACATTAGAATGTGTTCTTAACTGACTCGCCTAGTTAAATAAAGGTGAAAAAATGATTATAATAAAGGTGCAGGTCTGAACCCCGCCTTGTGCAACTGGGTCTTGGACTTCTTGACGGACGGTGAAGGTAGGACACAACACCTCCACTTCTCTGATCCTCAACACACAGGCCCCACAATGGTCCATACTCAGCTGCCTCCTCCCTCCAGCCTGCAGGGAGGAGGTGAGGCCCCTGGTGGAGTGATTCCAGGAAAATAACCTCTCCCTCAACGTCAAAAAAACGAATCAGCTGATCGTAGACTTCAGGAAACAGCAGAGGGAGCACGCCCCTATCCACATCGACAGGACTGCAGTGGAGAAGGTGAAAAGCTTCAAGTTCCTCAGCGTACACATCCCTGACAATCTGAAATGGTACACCCTCCCAGACAGTGTGGTGAACCTTCAACCTCAGGAGGCTGAAGAAAGTTGGCTTGGCCCCTAAAACCCTTACAGATGCACCATTGAGCGCATCCTGTCGGGCTGTATCACCGCCAGGTACGGCAACTGCACCGCCCACAAACGCAGGGCTCTCCAGAGGGTGGTGCAGTCTGCCCAACACATCAACAGGGCACAACACACTGCCTGCCCTCCAGGACACCTCCAGCACCCGATGTCACAGGAAGGCCAAAAATATCATCAAGGACATCAACCACCCGAGCCACTGCCTGTTCACCCTGCTATCATCCAGAAGGCAAGGTCAGTACAGGTACATCAAAGCTGGGACTGAGAGACTGAATAACAGCTTCTATCTCAAGGCTATCAGACTGTTAAATATCCATCACTAGCCGATTACCACCCGTTTAATCAACCCTAAGAGGCTGCTGCCCTAAAAACATAGACTGTCATGCCCTGATCTTTCACCTGTTCCTGTGATTGTCTCCACCCCCTCCAAGTGTCGCATATTTTCCCCAGTGTATTTATCCCTGTGTTTCCTGTCTCTCTGTGCCAGTTAGTCTTGTATGTTAGTCAAGTCAACCAGCGTGTTTTCCACATACTCCTTTTGCTATTTTCTGTTGATAACCTTCCCGGTTTTGACCCCTGCCTGACTCTGGACAACTTTCCCGCCTGCCTGAACATCCTTCCTGCCCTGACCTTGATTCTGCCTGCCTGAACATCCTGCCTGCCCTGACCTTGATTCTGCCTGCCTGAACATCCTGCCTGCCCTGACCTTGATTCTGCCTGCCTGAACATCCTGCCTGCCCTGACCTTGATTCTGCCTGCCTGAACATCCTGCCTGCCCTGACCTTGATTCTGCCTGCCTGAACATCCTTCCTGCCCTGACCTTGATTCTGCCTGCCTGAACATCCTGCCTGCCCTGACCTTGATTCTGCCTGCCTGAACATCCTGCATGCCTGACCTTGATTCTGCCTGCCTGAACATCCTGCCTGCCCTGACCTTGATTCTGCCTGCCTGAACATCCTTCCTGCCCTGACCTTGATTCTGCCTGCCTGAACATCCTTCCTGCCCTGACCTTGATTCTGCCTGCCTGAACATCCTTCCTGCCCTGACCTTGATTCTGCCTGCCTGAACATCCTGCCTGCCCTGACCTTGATTCTGCCTGCCTGAACATCCTTCCTGCTCTGACCTTGATTCTGCCTGCCTGAACATCCTTCCTGCCCTGACCTTGATTCTGCCTGCCTGAACATCCTGCCTGCCCTGACCTTGATTCTGCCTGCCTGAACATCCTTCCTGCTCTGACCTTGATTCTGCCTGCCTGAACATCCTTCCTGCCCTGACCTTGATTCTGCCTGCCTGAACATCCTTCCTGCCCTGACCTTGATTCTGCCTGCCTGAACATCCTTCCTGCCCTGACCTTGATTCTGCCTGCCTGAACATCCTGCCTGCCCTGACCTTGATTCTGCCTGCCCTTTGGTACCTTTTGGACTCTGAACTGGTTTTGACTCTTTTGCCTCCTCACGACCACTCTCTTGCTTTACCCTATTGGATTAATAAACATTGTAAGACTCCAACCATCTGCCTCCCGTGTCTCCATCTGGGTCTCGCCTTGTATCATGATAGACATGGAATCACTGACCACTTTAATAATGGAACACTCGTCACTTTAATAATGTTTACATGCTGCTTTACTCATCTCATATGTATCTACTGTATTCTATTCTACTGTATTTTAGTCAATGCCACTCCGACATTGCTTGTCCTAATATTGATATATTTCTTAATTCCATTCTTTTACTTTCAATTTGTGTGTATTGTTGTGAATTGTTAGATACTACTACACTGTTGGAGCTAGGAACACAAGCACTTCGCTACACCTGCAATAACATCTGCTAAATATGTGCATGTGATCAATAAAATGCTCCCAGATGTCAGCATAGCATCATTTGTTTATAGTCATATATTCTACATGGGACATCAGTGTTCCTTTACCAGACATTAACTTTCCACTGAAATAGGCACTAAATATTTCACGAGAACTTTCTTAGCCGTGACTCAGCCCTACTGTGTGGATTTCAAACGAGGCCAAGAGAACAAACTCCTCAACCAAGGATGTTATCTTCCCTCCAGCCTTCAAGGCAGAGTAAAAAATATATGGGTGAGGCTTAAAACCCATTCCCATCAGGGTGAATTAATGTGAACAAGTTAGAGAGGGCGAGCAGATTGAGTCTCTACACATGCTGTATCATTCTGAACTTGGACGAAGGGCTTTGCTCTGCGAGAGACAGCGGGAGAGAGAGTCAATTACAGCTCGCATCTCCTAGCTTCTGTCAACATTGATTTGCCGGGGCCTAAGATCTCACAGCCTGTCTAACTAACCAAGACCCTCCAAGTACTCCACTAAGGCTGCTTCCATTCTACCAATTCACACCCCCCTTTGTTTACAGAAGCACTCTCTGAGGTCCAATAGAGAGGAAGACGGTGGAGAGGAATATATAATAAGTGTATAAAACATTAAGAACAACTGCTCTTTCCATTACATAGACTGACCAGGTGAATCCAGGTGAAAGCTATGATCCCTTATTGATGTCAATCCACTTCAATCAGTGTAGATGAAGGGGAGGAGATGTTTAATATTTGAGACAACTGAGACATGGATTGTGTATATGTGCCATTCAGAGGGTGAATGGACAAGACAAAGTATTTAAGTGCCTTTTAATGAGGTATGGTAGTGGGTGCCAGGCGCACCGGTTTGTGTCAAGAACTGCAATACTGCTGGGTTTTCACACTCAACAGTTTCCATGTGTATCAAGAATGGTCCATCATCCAAAGGACATCCAGCCAACTTGACACAACTGTGGGAAGCATTGAAGACAACATGGGCCAGCATCCCTATGAAATGCTTTCGACACCTTGTAGAGCCCATGCCATGACAAATTCAGGATGTTATGAGGGCAAAAGGGGGGGTGCAACTCAATATTAGGAAGATGTTCCTAACGGTTGGTATAATCAATGTATAGAGAGAGAGAGAGAGAGAGAGAGAGAGAGAGAGAGAGAGAGAGAGAGAGAGAGAGAGAGAGAGAGAGAGAGAGAGAGAGAGAGAGAGAGAGAGAGAGAGAGAGAGAGAGAGAGAGAGAGAGAGAGAGAGAGAGAGAGACACAAAGAGCATCTGCAGCATCATGCATTAAATTGATCATGGGGCCTCAGCTCCCCTCCTATGGTTTAGGGGAGTAATGGATTATATGATTACATAATATTATTAGATAAAGGCTAATAATGGTGACAATAAAGTAGAAAAGGGAAGATACCTGAAGGGTTGAGGCCAATGCCCCAGCTGGGCATAACGACACCAAAGGTGGTCTTCTCTCTCTTCTCCGTCTTCTCTGTGGTCACAGGGGTTTTGTCCTCCTTAGACGTGGGCTTCATCCCTCCCAATGGCTTCCATCCTTTTCCCACCACGAATGATTCTGTAACAGCTAACCTGGACTCTTCCTCATGGTCGCTGCCCTTCAGAAAGGACAACGCCATGGTCAGCTGAGTCGAAGCTGCAGTTGTTTGGGGTCCATCTCTGGTCAGAGATGTGGTACTAGCTGTCTTCTCTCTATCTACCGGAACCCGTGCAATGGAGATGGGTGGCTCCTTGGTAGAGGTAGAATCACTGGAGTCGTTTCTCTGGTTGTTTGCTTTGGAAGTTTTGATGGTTGTCAGGGTCTCCATAGAAGCTGCAGGTCTGGAGGTGAACCCATGTGTGGTGGCCTCATTTGGGCTTCGTTGTCTCTCAGTCACCCTGGCTGTACTCAGGCTCTGCTTTCTGATCACAGGGGGGAAGCCATCTTTCTTACTGGAGGTGGTTGGAAGGAGCTTCTCAGTAGGGCGTTGGACATAGACAATCTCTCCCCTAGCCTCCTCAGCGGTACCCCCCGGGCCCTGGCTGGAGCCAGCAGCAGAGGCAGCAGTAGATGAGGTGGCGGGCTCGTCCAATAGCTGCCACTGAAACATAGTGGTGTGTTCTGTCAGAGTCTGGTTCTGGCTCTGGGTCTCGGTGGGTTTCAATCCAGACAGAAGAGGCTTTGTGCTGCTGCTGGCACCGCTGCCTGGGTTCATGTCACTGTTTGATCCAAAGCCACCTGGAAAGTCGTTCCCTCCTCTCCCGCTTCCCTCTGCCTCTGTCTCTTTGTCCTCTCTATCCAGGATGGATCGGGGGATGCTGCGGTCCTCATTCTGATCTCTCCCTTCACCAGAGTAGCTCTCTGGGTTGGTAGACAGGGTCATGACCTCTAGGGGCCCCGCTTTGGCCTCCATGGGCTCCCAGGTGGAATCCTTCCCCATGTAGGCCATGTGTCCCTGTCCTGGGGCCTCCAGCTTGGAGCCCTTCATGGCCTTCAGGGCCCATCTCAGCTGGCTGCCTGGGTATGGTTCCGGGGTCCCTAGGGATGAAGCCAACCCACCCGAAATGCCCTGGAGGGGGCCTCCTGATCCATTCACAGCCTCCACGGCCTTGCTATTCACACCGGGTCCCACTGCTGTGAATCCTGTAGAGTGACAACACACATTCATTAACAAAGTATGGGAGGGAAATAGTTTGAATGATTGCAATTAAATGCGTGTTTAATTAGGAATCAGTGCAGCAGTCATTATATTTAATTAATTCAAATCCATAGTTTCATTATCTATTTGCCTTTTTATTTTATTTATCTATTCTGATAAAGTATCTATGCCCAGATGTAAGACATCGTTAATAGGGTTTAATATGCAAACAGGAATGGAGTGTAAGACTTTAAATGGTGATTGGTTGTTGTGTTGCGTCGTAGGAAGGCTGGTTATTTACTTGTATACTGGAGGCGAACCCTCATTCATGGCAACAATGTTAATTATGTATATTTTGCTAAATCTGCTAAAATATTTATTAATTTGGATTACTGTCGTCATTCCAATAATGGTGCAGCCTCCTTGTATTCCAGTACAAAGCACAGTATCAGACCCACACTGCGTACCAGGCCCAACATACACAAAACAAGAGGATCTGGTAAGGCAATTTCACACTTTTCTCATTCCATAGAAACTATCATTTTTACACTGTTGCTACTCGCTGTTTATTATCTATGCATAGTCACTTTACAAATGACCTCGACTGACTTGTACCCCTGCACATTGACTCGGTACCGGTGCCTCCTGTACATAGCCTTGTTATTGTTATGTCATTTTCTTGTGTTCCTTTTTAATACGTTTTTTCACTTTAATTTATTTAGTAAATATTTTCTTAACCCTAATTCTTGAACTGCATTTTTGGTTAGGGGCTTTAAGTAAGAATTTCACGGTAAGGTCTACCTACACCTGTTGTATTCATCACGTGAGACAAATTAAATTGGATTAGATTTGATTTGACTTTCCTAGACCAGACACCAAACTGCAAACAATGCATTCCTGGGCTAAAACTGACCAAGTGTAAGATACTAAAGCTTTTCTTTAAAACACCATCCTTCATTGACTACTGCATATCTACACCCTTGATTATTCAGATTAACCGCACCACTATGCTCCTTCTAGCTCAGGCTGTTTCAACCTTAATTGGGGAGGACGGGCTTGTGGGAATTGCTGGAACGGAATGAATGGAATAGTGCCAAACATGTGGTTTCCAGCCCAGCCATTATTATGAGCTGTCTTCCTCTCACCAGCCTCCTGTGCTCCTAGGTGATGTAACTAAACCATAGTGTATCTACACAATGAATAATTCAGAATAGATGTGGGTTGGTTTTTAGCGGTGAATTTCCTCATAGTATTACCATATTAGGCAGCTGGAGTTCTACTGTAGCTCTAAACAGCAAAGCACAGCTAACTCTGGTGTGCAAAGAACCACAGCAGGGCCTCTGGCTGTACTATATAATACAACTAATTACTGTGGGGAGAAACATAGACAAATACTGTATGTCCACATATGAAATATTAAATCAATACTAAATGATTCAGGGGTCTGCATGTTGACTCCATCCCCTATGTGCTACAGTATGTGAGCACAGGTTCATTTACATAAGAGCTGTAGATGGTGTAATTGTCCAATTAATAATGAATAGCTAATTAACCACTTTGCCTTCACATAATGATGAGATATTGATTGATTAAATTAATTAATCAAGTCTAATTATCTATTCTAATGGCTGATATAAGAAATACAAATATTTCATGCACGGCCTAGTATTTCGATTGGCGTATTCCACTGCTATCTTTTGTTGTGAGTTTTGGCTTAAAGTCAACACATAAAAATCCTGCAAAACAAATGTTGTCATACCGTGATAAACTGCCCACAAATGACTAAATCAAGGCAAGTCAATGATGTGCTCCATTGTGTGTTTTCAGTGACAGCGGTACTGTAAATCAGCTGTACATGTCTTTCTGGGGTAAACAAGCGGAGTCGAACCCTCCAGTCACACAGCATAATGGGAGAGGAGTTGAAGCCTCCCCAGGACACAGTGTACTAGTGCAGCCTCAGCACTTCTGTTACACACACACACACATACATATGCGAGCTAGCACACACACACACACACACACACATCCACACACACATCCACACACACATCCTCAGCACTATACTGTTGTAAGATATGGCATCTAATAAAGACGACTGGGAAAAGTTATTGTGTGGCATGTGAATCATGTCACACATCTATCTGGAGTGACGTGATGTTTCATCACAAAGATTTATTCCCACGATGCTTTGCTAAGACTGTGTGGGGAAATGGGGAAACATGCATTTCTTTGATTGAGGTGTCAAGATTCACATGCAATGTTTTTCCTGCCAATCATAAAAATAAAAATGGCAGAATCAATAATGTAGACTACCTAGAGGAAGCAACAGCCTGCGGCGCCGATAACATAGTTTATATCTGGCGAGTGATGCCACTTTAAGAGGAAACATTCATTCAACAGCTTCCTGTAAAAGAAATGTAATAAAAAACATCTCAAAAGCCCCTTCCAAATGCATCCTCCTCTCTCCTCTCTTCTTTTTCATCCTTCGCGTTTTCCATCCGCTCATCATTGCCATGGTGATAATGACCACCTACACTCACCCAGGGCTGTCGTAATTGGGGTAGACGTGAATGCTGGCGAGCGAGGCGAGGAACATCTAGCCAGTCCTGCATTAATTGGAAAGAGGCTGAGAATAATGTACGCAGACTAAAGCTAGATTTTCACCCAGTGTAAAAGATTAATGCCTTGGGTTTGGAGTTTTGGTTTCAGGGAGGATAGCAACAGTTTTTGTATCTAATGAAGCCCAGGCCATAGAAGGAGCCCTACCTTCACTGAACTTATTTAAACACCTCTGTGCGAGACTTTAGATTTCTCTCTCTATTCTCCCTTTAGCTCTGGTGGCTGTGTATAGCTGTGTAAGTGGTGGCCGTAAGATGAAACATTGCTTGGTTGCCTGTTTGTCCCTCCTTCAAACAGCCGAGGAATCACAGGAATTGATTGTGGTTTGAAGTCGGAGGGCTTTCATGCGGGGAATAGCCCAATAAGATGACCTTTACGACCCACACGCCTAGCTCAGCTCTGTGGAGAATTAACTGGGATGTTTGGATGCTAGCTCAAAATCCCAGGTCCTTGAGCCACAGATTCAGAAATAGACATGAACACGCACACACACACGCACTGATGTAGACATAACACACTGAAACACACACACACGTGTGCTCACACACACACGCACTGATGTAGACATAACACACAGAGACACACACACGTGTGCTCACACACACACGCACTGATGTAGACATAACACACAGAGAGACACACACACGGGTGCTCACACACGCACTGATGCACACACACACACAGATCAACTGAGTTCTATGTATTCACACCGGTGAGCCAAACACATCACTGCAGCACTGACTCTGGCTCTTTGAGTTTTTGCTTTGGCCGGCCTCATTCTCTGCTTTCATTTTCCTCTTTGCACTGCTGGAAGCTGGCTTAGTGATGGCTCTGGACCTAAGATGAAAGATTGCGCCGACAGAGAAGGTCGTCATCTCACGAGCTCCAACCCGACTTTGTTATTTAGTGACTTTTTAAAAATCTTTACTTTTTTTGTACAGAAAGTTCATACTATTATCTCCTATGACCGCCAATAACTTTTGGACATCAGATCAACAGTTACTAACCTAGCTTTTGACTTCAACTCTTACTTCAACTCCAACTCAGCTGTTCCCTTCTTCACACCAGACCCTATTCCTTTGTTTCATGAGTCTTGCATGAAAGCCCCTGTTGTTCTGGATGACTGTGTGAGATCGCTCTCCGTGGCCTTTGTGAGAAAGACTTTTAAACACTAACAAGACCACTGGGCCTCACAGACATTTTCAATCTCTTCATTCCCAGTGTGTAATCCCAACATGTTTCAAGCTGACAACCACTGTCGCTGTTACCCAGAAATCCAAGATAACCTACCTAAATTGCTTTGTTTTATTTATTTAACTCTTATTTTTACAGGTAAATTGACTGAGAACACATTCTCATTTAGAGCAACAACCTGTGGAATAGTTGCATGGGAGAGGAAGGGGGTTGAAGGAGCCAATTGGAAGCTAGAGATGATTAGGTGGTCATGAGGGCCAGACTGAGAATTTAGCCAGGACACCGGGGTTAACACCTCTAATCTTACGATAAGTGCCATGGGATCTTTAGTGACCACAGAGAGTCCGGACACCGGTTTAACGTCCCATCCAAAAGACAGCACCCAACACAGGGCAATGTCCCCAATCACTGCAAAAAAAATTATAGACCAGAGGAAAGAGTGTCTCCTACTGGCCATCCAACACTACTTCCAGGAACATCTGGTTTCTCATCCAGGGACCAACTAGGACCAACCCTACTTAGCTTCAGAGGCAGCCCAGCAGTGGGATGCAGGGTGGTGTGCTGCTGGTGTAACTACCATTGTCACATAGCACTCACATCTGTAATTATGAAGAGCTTTGAAAGGCTGATCATTACACAGATCAACTCACTCCAATTTGCCTACTGCCCCGACAGATCCAGAGATGGAGCAATGTTAATTGCACTTCTCACATAATTGGGTACACCTGTTTTGTATTAGGGTTTGTTTGTAGGGTATTTAAGGGCACTAGGCCCGCTGGGTATTTTTGTGCGGGCTTGTTTTTTGTTACTCTGTGTTTGATGGTGTGATTTGTTTTCCTCTTTATTCTCTGGTCTATTTTTGTCCTGTTGTTTTGGACTGGCAACCTATATACGCCCTGTGGTTTAGCGTGATCATTTTCGGTTGCACCGGTGTAATAAATTTGATAAACGACAGAAACCTGCTCTCTGCGCCTGATTCCATCCACCACTCATAATTATTCGTAACAGAAGCCTGCACCATTGAAATGGAGTCAGCAGGAGCAGCGACCACCCCTCTCCCCACTATGGAGGAGCACGTCCATCACCACACAGCTGTCCTCCATTGGATTGGTAAGGCGATGGATCAGATGATGGAGAGGATGGAACGATGGGAGAGGAGTGGTCTACCGACGTCTATCTCAGCTCTCCCACTGCCGACACCACCTTCAACACCTACTCCACCTACGTCGTCCTCTGGGTCCAGCGCACTGCGTCTCTCCCCCCCGAGGGAGTACGATGGAGCAGCGGCTGGGTGCCAGGGATTTTTGCTCCAGCTAGAGCTCTACCTGGCTACCGTGCGTCCGGCTCCCTCAGGTGAGGAGAGTGTGGGCCTCCTCGTCTCCTGTTTAACGGGCAAGGCCCTGGACTGGGCTAACGTGGTCTGGGACAGTCCAGACTCGGCTCGGGACAACTACCTGGAGTTCACCCGCCGTTTCCGAGCTGTGTTCGATCATCCAACAGAGGGTAAAGCGGCGGGTGAGCGACTGTTCCACCTCAGACAGGAGATGAGGAGCACGCAGGACTTCGCGTTGGAGTTTAGGACCCTAGCTGCTGGTGCTGGGTGGAATGACAGGGCCCTGATGGACCATTACCGGTCTAGTCTCCGGGAGGATGTCCGCCGGGAGCTAGCTTGCAGAGACACAACTCTCTCCCTGGATGAACTTATAGACATGTCTATTCGATTGGACAACCTGCTAGCTGCCCGCGGGCATTCAGAAGTGGTCCTGTTAATTCCACCTTCCAGCTCTCCCACTCCCACTCAGATGGAGTTGGGAGGAGCTGCATCTAGGGGGACCAGAGGGGGCTCCTCCTGCTCCTATTGTGGGCGGAGAGGACACACTTCGGACCGGTGTTGGAGGAGTCCCTCTGGGTGTCGAGATGGTCGGCGGAACACTCAGGTGAGTAAGCACCAAACTCACTCAGAGCTCCCTGTTGGTCACATGTTTTTGTTAATTTTTTCCCCTGCGTTTTTCCCCTCTCTTCAGCATAAGGCGCTAGTCGATTCAGGGGCAGTTGGGAGTTTTATGGATTGTGGACTCGCCCGTAAATTGGGTATTCCGTTAGTGCAGATAGACCCACCTATCCCTGTGCACTCCTTAGATAGCCGACCGTTAGGGTCAGGGCTGGTCAGGGAGGCCACGATTCCGCTGGACATGGTAACGCAGGGGAATCATAGGGAGAGGATCAGTTTCTACCTTATTGATTCACCTGGGTTCCCGGTGGTGTTGGGGGTTCCCTGGCTGGCTATTCACAATCCCGTTATTTCCTGGAAACAGGGGGCTCTTAAGGGTGTTCAGAGAGGTGTATAGGAGCATCGGTGCCACGACGGTGGAGAGTCCAGACCAGGTTTCCACCGTGCGCATTTCCCCAGAATATGCCGATTTGGCTATCGCTTTTAGTAAGAAGAAAGCGACCAAATTACCACCTCATCGACGGTGGGATTGCGTGATAAACCTCCAGGAGAACGCTGCACTTCCCCGGAGTCATGTGTACCCACTGTCACAGGAGGAGACGTTGGCTATGGAGACATATGTCACGGAAGCTCTGAGACAGGGGTACATTCGGCCCTCCATGTCACCCGTCTCCTCGAGTTTCTTTTTTGTGAGGAAAAAGGAGGGAGGTCTGCGTCCGTGCATTGATTATCGAGGTCTCAATTCGATCACCGTGGGTTTTAGTTATCCGCTACCTCTCATCGCTACGGCGGTGGAATCATTCCACGGAGCGCGTTTCTTCACAAAACTGGACCTCAGGAGCGCGTATAATCTGGTGCGTATTCGGGGAGTAGACGAGTGGAAAACAGCGTTTAGTACCACATCAGGCCACTATGAGTACCTCGTCATGCCGTATGGGTTGAAGAATGCTCCAGCCGTCTTCCAATCCTTTGTAGATGAGATTCTTAGGGACTTGCACGGGCAGGGTGTGTTAGTCTATATTGATGACATCTTGATTTATTCTACCACACGCGCCGTGCATGTTTCCTTGGTGCGCAGGGTTCTTGGGCGACTGCTGGAGCATGACCTATACGTCAAGGCTGAGAAATGTGTGTTCTCCAAACCAGCCGTTTCCTTCCTGGGTTATCGCATTTCCAGCTCGGGGATGATGATGGAGTGTGACCGCGTTAACGCCGTGCGTAATTGGCCGACTCCGACCACGGTAAAGGAGGTGCAGCGGTTTTTAGGGTTTGCCAATTACTACCGGAGGTTTATCCGGGGTTTTGGTCAAGTAGCGGCGCCCATTAACTCACTGCTGAAGGGGGGACCGGTGCGTCTGCGGTGGTCAGCAGAGGCTGATGGAGCCTTCAACCAGTTGAAGGTACTGTTCACCGGAGCTCCTGTGTTGGCGCATCCGGACCCTTCGTTAGCATTCATAGTGGAGGTGGATGCGTCCGAGGCTGGAGTTGGAGCCGTGCTGTCTCAGCACTCGGGCACGCCACCGAAGCTCCGTCCCTGCGCTTTCTTTTCTAAGAAGCTGGGTCCGGCGGAGCGGAACTATAATGTGGGGGATCGGGAGTTACTAGCTATGGTAAAGGCCCTGAAGGTGTGGAGACACTGGCTTGAGGGGGCTAAACACCCTTTTCTCATCTGGACTGACCACCGTAATCTGGAGTATATTCGGGAAGCGAGGAGACTGAATCCATGTCAGGCTAGGTGGGCCATGTTCTTTACACGTTTTAGATTTACGATCTCTTACAGACCAGGTTCCCTCAACACTAAGGCCGACGCGCTGTCCCGTCTCTATGACACCGAGGACCGGTCCATCGAACCCACTCCCATCCTTCCAGCCTCTCGGCTGGTGGCCCCAGTGGTATGGGAGGTGGACGCGGACATCGAGCGGGCGTTGAGGGTTGAACCTGCGCCTATACAGTGTCCAACTGGTCGAAGTTACGTACCGCTTGGTGTCCGTGATAAATTGATTCGGTGGGCTCACACACTACCGTCTGCGGGTCATCCGGGGATTGATAGGACAGTGCGGGGTCTTAGGGGGAAATACTGGTGGCCCACTTTAGCTAGGGATGTGAGGCTCTATGTCTCCTCCTGTTCGGTATGCGCCCAGAGTAAGGCTCCTAGGCACCTTCCTAGAGGGAATTTACAGCCCCTCCCGGTTCCACAACGGCCATGGTCCCATCTCTCGGTAGATTTCCTTACTGATCTTCCCCCATCTCAGGGGAACACTACCGTTCTGGTCGTTGTGGATCGGTTCTCTAAGTCCTGCCGTCTCCTCCCATTGCCTGGTCTTCCTACGGCCCTACAGACTGCAGAGGCTCTATTTACCCACATCTTCCGGCACTATGGGGTTCCAGAGGATATAGTCTCCGATCGGGGTCCCCAGTTCACATCCCGGGTTTGGAAGGCGTTTATGGAGCGTCTGGGGATCTCGGTCAGCCTTACCTCTGGTTATCACCCGAAAGTAATGGGCAGGTGGAGAGAGTAAACCAGGAAGTGGGTAGGTTTCTGAGGTCGTATTGCCAGGACCGGCCAGGAGAATGGGCGAGGTACGTTCCGTGGGCAGAATTGGCCCAGAACTCTCTTCGCCATTCGTCTACGAATATGTCACCATTCAAATGCGTACTGGGCTACCAGCCGGTCCTGGCTCCGTGGCATCAGAGTCAGACCGAGGCTCCTGCGGTGGAGGAGTGGGTACAGCGCTCTAGAGAGACCTGGCGGGCAGTCCAGGATTCTCTCAGGCAGGCCAGTGAACGGCAGAAGAGAGACGCTGACCGCCACCGCAGTGAGGCCCCGGTGTTCGCACCAGGGGACAGGGTCTGGCTCTCGACCCGAAACCTGCCCCTCCGCCTGCCCTGCCGGAAGCTGGGGCCGCAGTGTGTGGGGCTATTTAAAGTCCTGAGGAGGATAAACAAGGTTTGTTATAGATTGCAACTTCCCTCTTATTATCGCATAAACCCCTCGTTTCATGTGTCTCTCCTGAGGCCGGTGGTAGCTGGTCCCCTACAAGACAATGAGGCACCGGAGGTCCCTCCACCCCCTCTGGACATCGAGGGGTCCCCGGCGTACACAGTACGAGCTATTCTGGACTCGAGACGCCGGGTGAGGGGTCTGCAGTACCTCGTGGACTGGGAGGGGTACGGTCTGGAGGAGAGGTGCTGGGTACTGGGAGGGACATTTTAGATCCTTCCCTCTTGAGGGATTTCCACCGCCTCCACCCGGATCGCCCCGCGCCTCGTCCTCCGGGTCGTCCTCGAGGCCGGGGTCGGCGCACTGCGGGAGCCGCGCGTCAGGGGGGGGTACTGTCACGAACCTCACTGAAGAGGGTGCCTCTTCCTGTTCGGGTGGGGCTCGGCGGTCGTCGTCACCGGCCTATTAGCTGCCATCGATTCCTTTTCCGTTTGTGTTGGTTAGTGGTTAATTGGGTACACCTGTTTTGTATTAGGGTTTGTTTGTAGGGTATTTAAGGGCACTAGGCCCGCTGGGTATTTTTGTGCGGGCTTGTTTTTTGTTACTCTGTGTTTGATGGTGTGATTTGTTTTCTTCTTTATTCTCTGGTCTATTTTTGTCCTGTTGTTTTGGACTGGCAACCTATATACGCCCTGTGGTTTGGCGTGATCATTTTCGGTTGCACCGGTGTAATACATTTGATAAACGACAGAACCCTGCTCTCTGTGCCTGATTCCATCCACCACTCATAGTTATTCGTAACACGTTCCTAGGAAACTATGCAGTTTTTTGTTTTTTTACGTGTTATTTCTTACATTAGTACCCCAGGTCATCTTAGGTTTCATTACATACAGTCGAGAAGAACTACTGAATATAAGATCAGCGTCAACTCACCATCAGTACGACCAAGAATATGTTTTTCGCGACGCGGATCCTGTGTTCTGCCTTTCAAACAGGACAACGGAATGGATCCCATGCAGCGACCCAAAAAAACGCCCCCGAAAAAGAGGTAAACGAGGCGGTCTCGTCGTGCACCACTCCCTAGCATTCTTCTCGCCAATGTCCAGTCTCTTGACAACAAGGTTGATGAAATCCGAGCAAGGGTAGCATTCCAGAGGGACATCAGAGACTGTAACGTTCTTTGCTTCACGGAAACATGGCTCACTGGAGAGACGCTATCGGAGGCGGTGCAGCCAGCGGGTTTCTCCACGCATCGCGCCGACAGAAACAAACATCTTTCTGGTAAGAAGAGGGGCGGGGGGCGTATGCCTTATGGCTAACGAGACATGGTGTGATGAAAGAAACATACAGGAACTCAAATCCTTCTGTTCACCTGATTTAGAATTCCTCACAATCAAATGTAGACGGCATTATCTACCAAGAGAATTCTCTTCGATTATAATCACAGCCGTATATATCCCCCCCAAGCAGACACATCGATGGCTCTGAACAAACTTTATTTGACTCTTTGCATTTATCCATTTATCCGGAGGCTGCATTCATTGTAGCTGGGGATTTTAACAAGGCTAATCTGAAAACAAGACTCCCTAAATTTTATCAGCATATCGATTGCGCAACCAGGGGTGGAAAAACCTTGGATCATTGTTACTCTAACTTCCGCGACGCATATAAGGCCCTGCCCCGCCCTCCTTTCGGAAAAGCTGACCACGACTCCATTTTGTTGATCCCTACCTACAGACAGAAACTAAAACAAGAGGCTCCCACGCTGAGGACTGTCCAACACTGGTCCGACCAAGCTGACTCCACACTCCAAGACTGCTTCCATCACGTGGACTGGGATATGTTTCGTATTGCGTCAGATAACAATATTGACGAATACGCTGATTCGGTGCGCGAGTTCATGAGAACGTGCGTTGAAGATGTCGTTCCCATAGCAATGATTAAAACATTCCCTAACCAGAAACCGTGGATTGATGGCAGCATTCGCGTGAAACTGAAAGCGCGAACCACTGCTTTTAATCAGGGCAAGGTGACTGGTAACATGACCGAATACAAACAGTGCAGCTATTCCCTCCGCAAGGCTATCAAACAAGCTAAGCGTCAGTACAGAGACAAAGTACAATCTCAATTCAACGGCTCAGACACAAGATGCATGTGGCAGGGTCTACAGTCAATCACGGACTACAAGAAGAAATCCAGCCCAGTCACGGACCAGGATGTCTTGCTCCCAGGCAGACTAAATAACTTTTTTGCCCGCTTTGAGGACAATACAGTGCCACTGACACGGCCTGCAACGAAAACATGCGGACTCTCCTTCACTGCAGCCGAGGTGAGTAAGACATTTAAACGTGTTAACCCTCACAAGGCTGCAGGCCCAGACGGCATCCCCAGCCGCACCCTCAGAGCATGCGCAGACCAGCTGGCCGGTGTGTTTACGGACATATTCAATCAAACCCTATACCAGTCTGCTGTTCCCACATGCTTCAAGAGGGCCACCATTGTTCCTGTTCCCAAGAAAGCTAAGGTAACTGAGCAAAACGACTACCGCCCCGTAGCACTCACTTCCGTCATCATGAAGTGCTTTGAGAGACTAGTCAAGGACCATATCACTTCCACCCTACATGACACCCTAGACCCACTCCAATTTGCTTACCTCCCAAATAGGTCCACAGACGAAGCAATCTCAACCACACTGCACACTGCCCTAACCCATCTGGACAAGAGGAATACCTATGTGAGAATGCTGTTCATCGACTACAGCTCGGCATTCAACACCATAGTACCCTCCAAGCTCGTCATCAAGCTCGAGACCCTGGGTCTCTACCCCGCCCTGTGCAACTGGGTACTGGACTTCCTGACGGGCCGCCCCCAGGTGGTGAGGGTAGGCAACAACATCTCCACCCCGCTGATCCTCAACACTGGGGCCCCACAAAGGTGCGTTCTGAGCCCTCTCCTGTACTCCCTGTTCACCCACGACTGCGTGGCCACGCACGCCTCCAACTCAATCATCAAGTTTGCGGACGACACTACAGTGGTAGGCTTGATTACCAACAACGACGAGACGGCCTACAGGGAGGAGGTGAGGGCCCTCGGAGTGTGGTGTCAGGAAAATAACCTCACACTCAACGTCAACAAAACTAAGGAGATGATTGTGGACTTCAGGAAACAGCAGAGGGAACACCCCCCTATCCATATCGATGGAACAGTAGTGGAGAGGGTAGCAAGTTTTAAGTTCCTCGGCATACACATCACAGACAAACTGAATTGGTCCACTCACACAGACAGCATCGTGAAGAAGGCGCAGCAGCGCCTCTTCAACCTCAGGAGGCTGAAGAAATTTTGCTTGTCACCAAAAGCACTCACAAACTTCTACAGATGCACAATCGAGAGCATCCTGGCGGGCTGTATCACCGCCTGGTACCGCAACTGCTCCGCCCACAACCGTAAGGCTCTCCAGAGGGTAGTGAGGTCTGCACAACGCATCACCAGGGGCAAACTACCTGCCCTCCAGGACACCAACACCACCCGATGTTACAGGATGACTATTCTACTGGATGTCATAAGGTGAATGCACCAATTTGTAAGTCGCTCTGGATAAGAGCGTCTGCTAAATGACTTAAATGTAAATGTATAAAGATCATCAAGGACAACAACCACCCGAGCCACTGCCTGTTCACCCCGCTATCATCCAGAAGGCGAGGTCAGTACAGGTGCATCAAAGCTGGGACCGAGAGACTGAAAAACAGCTTCTATCTCAAGGCCATCAGACTGTTAAACAGCCACCACTAACATTGAGTGGCTGCTGCCAACACACTGACACTGACACTGACTCAACTCCAGCCACTTTAATAATGGGAATTGATGGGAAATGATGTAAATATATCACTAGCCACTTTAAACAATGCTACCTTATATAATGTTACTTACCCTACATTATTCATATACTGTACTCTATATCATCGACTGCATCCTTATGTAATACATGTATCACTAGCCACTTTAACTATGCCACTTTGTTTACATACTCATCTCATATGTATATACTGTACTCGATACCATCTACTGTATCTTGCCTATGCTGCTCTGTACCATCACTCATTCATATATCCTTATGTACATATTCTTTATCCCCTTACACTGTGTATAAGACAGTAGTTTTGGAATTGTTAGTCAGATTACTTGTTGGTTATTACTGCATTGTCGGAACTAGAAGCACAAGCATTTCGCTACACTCACATTAACATCTGCTAACCATGTGTATGTGACAAATACAATTTGATTTGATTTGATTTGATTATTATCTATCCTGATGCCTAGTCACTTTACCCTGCCTTCATGTACATATCTACCTCAAATACCTTATTATTATCTATCCTGATGCCTTGTCACTTTACCCTGCCTTTATGTACATATCTACCTCAAATACCTTATTATTATCTATCCTGATGCCTAGTCACTTTACCCTGCCTTTATGTACATATCTACCTCAAATACCTTATTATTATCTATCCTGATGCCCTGTCACTTTATCCTGCCTTCATGTACATATCTACCTCAAATACCTTATTATTATCTATCCTGATGCCTAGTCACTTTACCCTGCCTTCATGTACATATCTACCTCTAATACCTTATTATTATCTATCCTGATGCCTTGTCACTTTACCCTGCCTTCATGTACATATCTACCTCTAATACCTTATTATTATCTATCCTGATGCCTTGTCACTTTACCCTGCCTTCATGTACATATCTACCTCTAATACCTTATTATTATCTATCCTGATGCCTTGTCACTTTACCCTGCCTTCATGTACATATCTACCTCAAATACCTTATTATTATCTATCCTGATGCCTAGTCACTTTACCCTGCCTTCATGTACATATCTACCTAAATACCTTATTATTATCTATCCTGATGCCTAGTCACTTTACCCTGCCTTTATGTACATATCTACCTCAAATACCTTATTATTATCTATCCTGATGCCTAGTCACTTTACCCTGCCTTCATGTACATATCTACCTAAATACCTTATTATTATCTATCCTGATGCCTAGTCACTTTACCCTGCCTTTATGTACATATCTACCTCAAATACCTTATTATTATCTATCCTGATGCCTAGTCACTTTACCCTGCCTTCATGTACATATCTACCTAAATACCTTATTATTATCTATCCTGATGCCTAGTCACTTTACCCTGCCTTTATGTACATATCTACCTCAAATACCTTATTATTATCTATCCTGATGCCTAGTCACTTTACCCTGCCTTCATGTACATATCTACCTCAAATACCTTATTATTATCTATCCTGATGCCTTGTCACTTTACTCTGCCTTCATGTACATATCTACCTCAAATACCTTATTATTATCTATCCTGATGCCTTGTCACTTTACCCTGCCTTCATGTCCATATCTACCTCAAATACCTTATTATTATCTATCCTGATGTCTAGTCACTTTACCCTGCCTTCATGTCCATATCTACCTCAAATACCTTATTATTATCTATCCTGATGCCTAGTCACTTTACCCTGCCTTCATGTCCATATCTACCTAAATACCTTATTATTATCTATCCTGATGCCTTGTCACTTTACCCTGCCTTCATGTCCATATCTACCTCAAATACCTTATTATTATCTATCCTGATGTCTAGTCACTTTACCCTGCCTTCATGTCCATATCTACCTAAATACCTTATTATTATCTATCCTGATGCCTAGTCACTTTACCCTGCCTTCATGTACATATCTACCTCAAATACCTTATTATTATCTATCCTGATGCCTAGTCACTTTACCCTGCCTTCATCTACATATCTACCTAAATACCTTATTATTATCTATCCTGATGCCTTGTCACTTTACCCTGCCTTCATCTACATATCTACCTAAATACCTTATTATTATCTATCCTGATGCCTAGTCACTTTACCCTGCCTTCATGTACATATCTACCTCAAATACCTTATTATTATCTATCCTGATGCCTTGTCACTTTACCCTGCCTTCATGTACATATCTACCTAAATACCTTATTATTATCTATCCTGATGCCTTGTCACTTTACCCTGCCTTCATCTACATATCTACCTAAATACCTTATTATTATCTATCCTGATGCCTAGTCACTTTACCCTGCCTTCATGTACATATCTACCTCAAATACCTTATTATTATCTATCCTGATGCCTTGTCACTTTACCCTGCCTTCATCTACATATCTACCTAAATACCTTATTATTATCTATCCTGATGCCTAGTCACTTTACCCTGCCTTCATCTACATATCTACCTAAATACCTTATTATTATCTATCCTGATGCCTAGTCACTTTACCCTGCCTTCATGTACATATCTACCTCAAATACCTTATTATTATCTATCCTGATGCCTAGTCACTTTACCCTGCCTTCATGTACATATCTACCTCAAATACCTTATTATTATCTATCCTGATGCCTTGTCACTTTACCCTGCCTTCATGTCCATATCTACCTCTAATACCTTGTATCCCTGCACATCGATTCGTTACTGGTACTCCTGTATAGAGCCATGTTGTTTTTACTCGTTAGTGTTATTCGTTATCCACTGTGTATTTATTCCTCGTGTCACTACTTACATTTTTTATTTCTATTCTTTATCTTTAATTCTTCATTGGTAAAGGACCCGTAAGTAAGTACTTCACTGTAAGTCTGTTGTTTACGAAGCATGTGTCAAATAAGATTTAATTTTAATTGATTTTGGTTTGGTACTGATATTTAGCTTCATTCTTGTGTCATTTATTCTTATTGTTTAACTCTGCATTGTTGGGAAGGGCTCATAAGTAAGCGTTTCATGGTAAAGTCTACACCCATTGTATATGTGACAAATACGTATGTATTTTATTTTATTTGAATAGACACCCAAAGTGCATATATATTTAATGTAATTTCTCCTTAGGAAAACCAAAGAAGGAAAGTACCGAGTGGTGTTCTGATACTCTGGAAATTGGACCATTTGCAACACAGAGATACTGTCGTGTCTTGGAAAAACAACTAGAGGAAGGCTGTACAAGCATTTCACTACACCCGAAATAACATCTGCTAAATATGTGTATGTGACCAATAATATTTAATTTGATAATGCCAAATGTAATGTTTTTTTATTTTTATATAAAAACGTATTTTGGTCTCTTCTACTTCCATTACTCCCGTAAATATTGTCCTGAGACAGTGTGTAATAGTCTGAAACAAACCTTCACTTTATTTACCGCTGAAGCAATAAAGGACCTGAGCTGGCATCCACAGAAAACATATTTTCAATTTACTACCTTCGTAAACAACGCATTTTCAATTTAACACAAGCCATTGATTTGGAAGAAACACTGAGGTGGAGCAAATAGGAACGGAAAAAGAAAGCAACTTTTAGAGAGAAAAGGAACTAAACTGAAAGGAGACACGATGTACTCAGCCAACCCACATAGACTCTCTGATTTATGGATTGTGGTTCTTACCATTAGATGATGATCCTTGAGGGTTGGTTAGGGACATGCTAGGACCCTTCCTCCCAGGCTGGGTGAGTGTGTACTGGATCACAGGGCCCAATGGGACTAACGTGACCACCTCTCTATCCTGATCAGGCAGACCCTCCTCTGTGCTGGTGAGTCCATTGATGGATGTCTTGAGCAAGGAGCCTCGAATCCGATGCTCTATGATAGCGTTGTCCGTGCTTCCTTTACTGCCCAGCTTTTGCTTTCCTTCGGTGGGTGTGACTATAGCCAACCCCGGGGTTGTCTGATCCTGTACTCCTCTCACCTCGGGAAGTGAGGCAGGTGTGGCTGGGAGAGATGCCTCTGTGCCGGCCTCCACAGAGCCTGTCCAATACCTGAAGGGCTTCATCAGGTTGTTGACGAAGCTGTGGAGAATGTTATTGGCTGTCTGGGTCTGGAGCACTGGAGAGGCCTGGGAGGACAGAGGGGAGTCGGACGACCCAAAACGCCACTCCTCATCCCCCTCGCCCTCCACCTCTTCCTGGGCAGAACCTCCGTGGGTCTCTAGACTCTCCAGGACAGACAGACCCAGGGTGCTGGTATTGGGGCTGGAGGATGGGTTCTGAGGGGCTCCAGTCTTAGATCGCCCCTTGGTCTCCTGGTTCTCCTCTCCCCAGCCCTGGGTACTCTCCCCTGGCCGGAGGTGGATTACCACGTGCTCCTCAGAGATCTCGGAGGACTCGTTGCCTCCAGTGATGGAGCTGATGCCCTCCTTGTCCAGGTCTGCCATGCCAGTCCAGGTGGAGGGATGGGGGTAGGGGGCAGAGTGCTGGGGCTCAGTGTCTGAGGAATTGGCCTCTGGGTCTCTGTATTGGAGGAACCCCACTGGCTGGGCTGCCTGGACTCCTGCTTCACGTTCTGGAATTATATGAGAAATATATTAGCATTCCTATTTGCTTTCCGGGCAATAAGGCATGGCTTTAAAAAATGTATATTTGCAATAAGCTGCCATGTTTGCAATAAGCTGTGAATCATCCATATTCTTATATGTTGATGACCTCTGTTTTTGGTTTTGCTTTAATTAAGAAAGCATACATATTATATTAAGAGACGTTTTTACACTCTCCTGGGGTGACTTTACTTAAGGGCAAAGTCTAAGATAAGACTTCATTACGTCTGTATCAATTTAGTGCCTTTCAATCATTCTCCATGACACACTGAGGAGATAATGCAGTCTAATGCAGATCACACTCTGCACAAACACAATCAAATCCACAGCACACTGGAGCCTACCGTTGCTCCAAAGTGAACTTGAAACTAAGTTAGACAAATCTCCAGTGGTCCAGCAACATTATAAACACTTTAGAATGACACTGCAAGGACATTGAGGCTGCAGCCAGTGTTCAGAACTCCGTTGGCTCTCTCAAAGTCTGCATTGAGAGCTTGGAAATGCTGACACTGGGCTCTAGCTGGTTGCTACAGTAGAAGACTTCAGCTCCCAGAAGGGACCAAAATGTCACCGAATCCCCTCTGTGATAATTCATTAATTCATGCATGAGACAAACAACCCGGACTAATTAACAGAAATTAAACAGAAAGGTTGCCATGGCGATGGCGACCCCGGCCGTTACCTCGGTAGCAGTAGGCGTCAAAGCGGGTGGTGGTGTCTGGGAAACCAGTGCGGTTGGGGTTGTGATAGACAGTGCGCACACCCGGATCATCCCCGCCACAGTTGCGTCGGGGAAGGTTTATGGGGTAGCGCACACTGCCGTCGGCCAGCCAGCCTGGGTCACACTGGTCCAGGCCAGTCTGCCAGGCTTGGTAGAGCTGCCCTGCCGTGGCCAGCTGGGCTCCCAGAGAGTGGCAATGGGTAGAGGCTGTGGCCAGGCTCAGCTTCTCTGGTACAGACGAGTGGAACACCTCACCTGGGAGAGGGGGATGGAGATGGAGAGATTGGAGGTATAATGAGGTATAGTGTGAGGGGAAAGAGAGATAGGTATGGGAGGTGAAGTGGTACGGAGTAACAGGGGAGATAGGGGAATATGATGAGAATAAAGTATGAGATGGTTAGAGTGGTGTGAAATGTAATATAAGAAGTGTCAACAGACAAGATTGAACAGGAGGTCAGTGAAGCAATGACCCATGAGTAATGCAGAGTCATTTCACAGAAGAACACTCAGAACCATAGAACCTGACAATGAACATCCATCCTATCCAGCTAGATAGCCCAGTCATTTGTAAGGTGTCAAGAATTACACTTCTCATAAAATTATCTCATCTACTTCCTGTAGAACTATTAACTGACAGGTCTGGCTCTGCACAGTAACAAATTACCCAGATCTATTTTAAAGGCACCTGCTGTGAATATGACTCCATCCTCCTGTAGCAGTTTCCCTGATTCTGGCCATGGCATTATTACTCATCACCCAGCTACAGCTTAAATCAGTGGTTCCCAACCAGAGGTAATAGGACGTGAATCTCTTTCTCTGCCTAACAGGAGAATTAAGTCAGGCTGATTCCGCATCGTAGCTCCTGGGGCATCTGAGACTTTGCAAGGCCATGGATGACTAACATCTGATTGTACCTTGCAGTTGCTTGGCAAAGCAGTAGACATCAAACAGCTCGTCAGGGGCCCGATTGCCATAGTTGCGCACTCCAGGTGAGTCCTCCCTGTCACCATAGCAACCCGGCCTGGGTGACTGGATAGGGTACCTGTGGAGAGCGAGAGAGGGAGGGGAGAGGGACGAGGGATGAGGGGAGCCAAATAATTTATTTGATTTATAACCAGGCTCCAACTGTGCAATTACTCTAAAGCACTGGTCACCAACCTTTTTTGAGTCGAGATCACATTCTCAGTCAAAATGAGATCACAGTCAAAATGCAAGCCGAGATCTACCTTAAATATTTTTTTTTCCATGACTTAAAAAACATAACCTATACACAAAACAGTACTGTAATAATGAGGTTAGTGCCGTAGGCTATAGGCCCAAACATTATCACCACATATTGGCTTTGCTTGAATTGTTGTTCTTGTAGTTCTTCCTGTTGTTCTTCTCAGACCATTAAAAAAAAACATTTCAGGTAAGTTAAATGATCACACTGGTAATAGATCAGTTGTTTGTATTTGTATTTATTATGGATCCAGGCAGCAGCTACTCTTCCTGGGTTCCGGCAGAATTAAGGCAGTTATACAATTTTAAAAACATTACAATACATTCACTACAGAACTCACAACACACTAAGTGTGTGCCCTCAGGCACATACTCCACTACCACAAATCTACAACACAAAATCCAAAATCCATGTATGTGTATAGTGCGTATGTTATCATGTGTGTGTATGCATGTGTCTGTGCCTATGTTTGTGTTACTTCACAGTCCCTGCTGTTCCATAAGGTGTATTTTTACCTGCTTTTAAATCTGATTAAACTGCTTGCAACAGTTACCTGATGTGGAATATAAAGTGCCTTGCGAAAGTATTCGGCCCCCTTGAACTTTGCGACCTTTTGCCACATTTCAGGCTTCAAACATAAAGATATAAAACTGTATTTTTTTGTGAAGAATCAACAACAAGTGGGACACAATCATGAAGTGGAACGACATTTATTGGATATTTCAAACTTTTTTATAAAATCAAAAACTGACAAATTGGGCGTGCAAAATTATTCAGCCCCTTTACTTTCAGTGTAGCAAACTCTCTCCAGAAGTTCAGTGAGGATCTCTGAATGATCCAATGTTGACCTAAATGACTAATGATGATAAATACAATCCACCTGTGTGTAATCAAGTCTCCGTATAAATGCACCTGCACTGTGATAGTCTCAGAGGTCCGTTAAAAGCGCAGAGAGCATCATGAAGAACAAGGAACACACCAGGCAGGTCCGAGATACTGTTGTGAAGAAGTTTAAAGCCGGATTTTGATACAAAAAGGTTTCCCAAGCTTTAAACATCCCAAGGAGCACTGTGCAAGCGATAATATTGAAATGGAAGGAGTATCAGACCACTGCAAATCTACCAAGACCTGGCCGTCCCTCTAAACTTTCAGCTCATACAAGGAGAAGACTGATCAGAGATGCAGCCAAGAGGCCCATGATCACTCTGGATGAACTGCAGAGATCTACAGCTGAGGTGGGACACTCTGTCCATAGGACAACAATCAGTCGTATATTGCACAAATCTGGCCTTTATGGAAGAGTGGCAAGAAGAAAGCCATTTCTTAAAGATATCCATAAAAAGTGTCATTTAAAGTTTGCCACAAGCCACCTGGGAGACACACCAAACATGTGGAAGAAGGTGCTCTGGTCAGATGAAACCAAAATCGAACTTTTTGGCAACAATGCAAAACGTTATGTTTGGCATAAAAGCAACACAGCTTATCACCCTGAACACACCATCCCCACTGTCAAACATGGTGGTGGCAGCATCATGGTTTGGGCCTGCTTTTCTTCAGCAGGGACAGGGAAGATGGTTAAAATTGATGGGAAGATGGATGGAGCCAAATACAGGACCATTCTGGAAGAAAACCCGATGGAGTCTGCAAAAGACCTGAGACTGGGATGGAGATTTGTCTTCCAACAAGACAATGATCCAAAACATAAAGCAAAATCTACAATGGAATGGTTCAAAAATAAACATATCCAGGTGTTAGAATGGCCAAGTCAAAGTCCAGACCTGAATCCAATCGAGAATCTGTGGAAAGGACTGAAAACTGCTGTTCACAAATGCTCTCCATCCAACCTCACTGAGCTCAAGCTGTTTTGCAAGGAGGAATGGGAAAACATTTCAGTCTCTCGATGTGCAAAACTGATAGAGACATACCCCAAGTGACTTACAGCTGTAATCGCAGCAAAAGGTGGCGCTACAAAGTATTAACTTAAGGGGGCTGAATAATTTTGCACGCCCAATTTTTCAGTTTTTGATTTGTTAAAAAAGTTTGAAATATCCAATAAATGTCGTTCCACTTCATGATTGTGTCCCACTTGTTGTTGATTCTTCACAAAAAATACAGTTTTATATCTTTATGTTTGAAGCCTGAAATGTGGCAAAAGGTCGCAAAGTTCAAGGGGGCCGAATACTTTCGCAAGGCACTGTAATTCCATGTAGTCAGGGATCTATGTAGTACTGTGGTGCCTCCCATAGTCTGTTCTGGACTTGGGGACTGTGAAGAGACTTCTGGTGGCATGTCTTGTGGAATATCCGAGCTGTGTGCTAATATTTTAAACAGACAGCTCGGTACCTTCAGCTTGTCAACACCTCTTACAAAAACAAGTAATGATGATGTCAATCTCTCTTCCACTTTGAGCCATGAGAGATTGACATGCATATCATTAATGTTAGCGCTCTGTGAATATACCAAATAAGGACCAGCTGTGCTGCCCTGTTCTGAGCCATCTGCAATTTTCCCAAGTCCCTCTTTGTGGCACCTGACCACACTACTGAACAGTCGTCCAGGTGCAACAAAACCAGGGCCTGCAGGACCTGCCTTGTTGATAGTTTTGTTAAGAATTCAGTGCAGCGCTTTATTATGGACAGACTTCTCCTGATCTCGGCTACTATTTTATAAATGTGTTTTGACCATGACAGCTCAGCTCAATTTTCACATTATTCATTTGGGATGTAGTTGAGGTTTAGGGTTTCGTGAATGATTTGTCCCAAATACAATTCCTTACTACCCATTCCAAAACGAACTAGCTCTCTGTTGAGTGTTGCAGTCATTTCAGTCGCTGTAGTAGCTGACGTGTATATTGCTGAGTCATCCGCATACATAGACACACTAGCCTTACTCAAAGCCAGTGGCATGTCGTTAGTAAAGATTGAAAAAAGCAAGGGGCCTAAACAGCTACCCTGGGGAATTCCTGCTTC
This sequence comes from Oncorhynchus keta, assembly GCF_023373465.1. NCBI lineage: Eukaryota > Metazoa > Chordata > Actinopteri > Salmoniformes > Salmonidae > Oncorhynchus > Oncorhynchus keta. The sequence continues at coordinate 35,424,787 of NC_068442.1, read as the reverse complement.
CACCTGGATTATGTTTGAGAGGCTTCCATTAACCTGTTAGTCCTATAGGGGCAGTATTTCATTTTTGGATAAAAAGACGTGCCCGTTTTAAGCGCAATATTTTGTCACGAAAAGATGCTCGACTATGCTTGGAATTGATAGTTTTGGAAAGAAGACACTCTTACGTTTGCAGAACTGCAAAGATTTTCACTGTGAGTGCCCTAGAACAAATGCTTCAGGCAAAACCAAGATGTTTGACCGACCAGGAAATGAACAGGATTTCTGAGGCTACGTTTTCCATGATCGCCTTATATGGCTGTGAATGCGACAGGAATGAACGGACACTTTCTCTTGTTTCCCCAAGGTGTCTGCAGCATTGTGACGTATTTGTAGGCATATCATTGGAAGATTGACCATAAGAGACTACAATTGCCAAGTATCCCGCACGGTGTCTGCGTGGAAATTGGTGCGCAAAAGTCAGCTACCAGTATTTTTCCATCCGAATCAGAGAAGAATGCAGGCTTCCAGGGACGGCATTTCAATGAAGAGATATATGACAAAACACCTTGAGGATTGATTCAAACAACGTTTTCCATGTTTCAGTCGATATTATGGAGTTAATTCGGAAAAAAGTTTGACGTGTAGGTGACTGAATTTTCGGTTAGTTTCGGTAGCCAAATGCATAGTAACAAAACGGAACGTTGTGTCCTACACAAGAATCTTTCAGGAAAAACTGGACATCTGCTATGTAACTGAGAGTCTCCTCATTGAAACATCTGAAGTTCTTCAAAGGTAAATAATTTTATTTGATCCCTTTGCTGTTTTTTTGTGAATATGTTGCGTGCTAAATGCTAACGCTAAATGCTAAGCTAGCTATCACCACTCTTACACAAATTATTGATTTTCTCTGGTTCTAAAGCATATTTTGAAAATCTGAGACGGCAGGATTGTTAAGAAAAGGATAAGCTTGAGAGCAGGCATATTTATTTCATTTCATTTGCGATTTTTAGAAATCGCTAACGTTGCGTTATGGTAATGAGCTTGAGGCTGTAGTAACGCGACCGCATGCGGGATGGGGCGGACTATGAGGTTAAAGAACACCCTCTGTGTTCTGTTAGACAAGTAACTTTTTATCCACATTATAGCAGGGGATGTAAAGCCATAGCACATCAGATTTTCCAGCAGCAGACTATGATCGATAATGTCAAAAGCTGCACTGAAGTCTGACAAGACAGTCCCCACAATCATTGTATCATCAATTTCTCTCAGTCACTTGTGTAAGTGCTGTGCTTGTTGAGTGTCCTTCTCTATATGCGTGCTGAAAGTCTGTTGTCAGTTTGTTTACTGTGAAATTGCATTGTATCTGGTCAAACACCATTTTTTACTAAGGGTTGGTAATAGGTTAATTGGTCAGCTATTTGAGCCAGTAATGGGGGCTTTACTATTATTGGGTAGCGGAATGACTTTAGCTTCCTTCCAGGCCTGAGAGCACACACTTTCTAGTAGACTTAAATATTGAAGATGTGGCAAATAGGAGTGACAATATCGTCCGCTATTATCCTCAGTAATTTTCCATCCAGATTGTCAGACCCCAGTGGCTTGTCATTGTTGATAGACAACAATAATTTTTTCACCTCTTCCACACTGACTTTATGGAATTCAAAACTATAATTATTATCTTTCATAATTTGGTCAGATATACTTGGATGTGTAGTGTCAGCGTTTGTTGTTGGCATGTCATCCCTAAGTTTGTTTATCTTGCCAATGAAAAAGTAATTAAAGTAGTTGGCAATATCAGTAGGTTTTGTGATAAATGAGCCACCTGATTCAATGAATGATGGAGCCGAGTTGGCTTATTTCCCCTAAATGTAATTTAAGGTGCTCCAAAGCTTTTTACTATCATTCTTTATATAATTCATATTTTTTTCATAGTATAGTTTATTTTTAATTTTAATTTAGCTTAGTCACATGATTTCTAAATTTGCAGTACATTTGCCAATCAGTTGGGCTGCCAGACTTACTTGCCATACCTTTTGCCTCCATTTTTATATTCCTCATCCTCATTGTCTTAATGGGTGCGTGCACATAAATAAATGTGTCAAGTGCAGCGTCTGGTTGCTCCTCATTACACACCACAGACCAGCAAATATTTTTTACATCATCAACATATGAATCACTACAAAACGTATTGTATGACCTCTTATACACTATATTAGGCCCAGCCTTTGGAACTTTGGTTTTCCTGGATATGGCTACTATATTGTGATCACTACATCCAATGGATTTGGACACTGCTTTAAAGCAAATTTCTGTAGCATTAGTAAAGTGTGATCAATACATGTTGATGATTTCATTCCTGTGCTGTTTGTAAATACCCTGGTAGGTTAACAGACAACCTGAATCAGGTTGCAGGCACTGGTAACAGTTTGACATTTTTTTCTTGAGTCGGCAGCTTGATGAGAGCCAGTCAATATTTAAATCACCCAGAAAATATATTTCTCTGTTGATATCACATTCATTATCAAGCATTTCACACATATTATCCAGATACTGACTGTTAGCACTTGGTGGTCTATAGCAGCTTTCCACAAGAATGGGCTTTAGGTGAGGCAGATGAACCTGTAGCCATATTACTTCAACAGTATTTATTTAGGTGTTGACTTCATGGACCTTGTTTCTCAGTCTGCATATGTTAATATGGGATATTTTTAGCACTTTTCTGGGTTGCTTGATTGTTGTTTTACTTGTGAGGCACATGTTAATAATTTGTAACCTGATTAAGGAAACTAGGTGTATGTCGCATGTCACTACTTCAAAGGAGAGGCATTTGAATGTAAACCATCTTTAAAATCTAGATGCGTTTTGTTTTTGGCAGAAATGCATTCTGGAATATGTGAACTTTCATGTGCCTTAAAAACAAAGTTATTTTCCATCCCATAAATACAAATAAAATAGTTAAATTACGAGCCTATTTGGTATAGTCACAGAAAAAGACAGGAGCCTTCCCACTAGCCATGATTGGCTGAGATAATGGATGGGCTGGACATGCCGGGAGATGTGTTCGGATTGGTCTGCCATGTAGCATGCTTCTGTCTGTAACGTGAGCTGTTCAGTATGTGTTGATAGTCCTTTCTACCTTGCCGTTTTTGAAAGATATATCGTTAGCCATCGAGAACTACAAAATATTTTCTACTTTTCTCAACATTGAAGCCCTGAATTTAGTAGGCGCTATTGACAGATCGGTTGGAAAAAGTGATGGGCTACTTTCTGCACACACCACGGTCAGTGTGAACCGGAGTGACTTGACACAACGCTGGTCAAACAAGATGTAGCTACAAACAAAATCTAGTTAATTAAATAGTTACAGTCTGCCATGAAACGTTCATCCATGTATATGGGTAAGAGTCTAGCAACATTTTCAGATATAAGTTTCTAATTTAGTCAGAAAGTCATTTTTATTGCAAGTTAAAGTGTGCTGTTTGTTAACTATGATCTGTGTAGTAATATTTGAATTGAAAATAAATTATAGCCTAATGTTAGCTAGCTAATATTGAACCTAGTTTGTTAGCTTTAGCTACCTGGAGATTCATACTACTATTGTATTTCAATAACATGTGTACATGTACAGTTGAAGTCGGAAGTTTACATACACTTAGGTTGGAGTCATTAAAACTTGTTTATCAACCACTCCACAAATGTATTGCTAACAAACTATACATTTGGCAAGTCGGTGAGGATATCTACTTTGTGCATGACACAAGTCATTTTTCCAACAATTGTTTACAGACTGATTATTTGACTTATAATTCACTGTATCACAATTCCAGTGGGTCAGAAGTTTACAGACACTAAGTTGACTGTGCCTTTAAACAGATTGGAAAATTCCAGAAAATTATGTCATGGCTTTAGAAGCTTCTGATAGACTAATTGACATCATTTGAGTTAATTGGAAGATGTGTTTCAATGCCTACCTTCAAACTCAGACCTCCACAAGTCTGGTTCATCCTTGGGAGCAATTTCCAAATGCCTGAAGGTACCACGTTCATCTGTACAAACAATAGTATGCAAGTATAAACATCATGGGACCATGCAGCCATCATACCGCTCAGGAAGGAGACACGTTCTGTCTCCTAGAGATGAATGTACTTTGGTGCGAAAAGTACAAATCAATCCCATAACAACAGCAAAGGACCTTGTGAAGATGCTGGAGGAAACAGGTACAAAAGTATCTACATCCACAGTAAAACGAGTCCTATATTGACATAACCTCAAAGGCCACTCAGCAAGGAAGAAGCCACTGCTCCAAAACCACCATAAAAAAAGCCAGACTACAGTTTTTAACTGCACATGGGGACAAATATTGTAATTTTGAGAGAAATGTCCTCTGGTCTGATGAAACAAAAATAGAACTGTTTGGCCATAACGACCATTGTTATGTTTGGAGGGAAAAGGGGGAGGCTTGCAAGCCGAAGAACACCATCCTAACCGTGAAGCACGGGGGTGGCAACATTACATCGTGGGGGTGCTTTGCTGCAGGAGGGACTGGTGCATTTTATAAAATAGATGGCATCAATGAGGATGGAAAATTACGTGGATATATTGAAGCAACATCTCAAGACATCAGTCAGGAAGTTAAATCTTGGTCGCAAATGGGTCTTCCAAATGGACAATGACCCCAAGCATACTTCCAAAGTTGTGGCAAAATAGCTAAGGACAACAAAGTCAAGGTATAGGAGTGGCCATCACAAAGCCCTGACCTCAAGCCTTCTGTATTTGATATTGATACTATGCAAGTAACCATTTCAGTGTACTGTTTACACCTTCTGTATCCTGTGCATGTGACAAATAAACTTAGATTTTATTTGATTTAGTGTGTGTTTACCACATGACCTCACATGTCAATCCTTAAATAGATTGGAGGGGCTAGAGCTTGTTACGGTGACTATATTACCGCCACACTGGTGGTCATGGTCATGAGTCATGAAGGCAGTCAAAGACCACTTGACCACCATTTAGTCACGTAATTAGGCTTCTTTAAGCTCTGATTGTGAATGAGAGACTGATAAAGTGTGTACAGCCTGCACAAAAAAACAAAGCTGAGCTCATGTCTTTCAAGCAACTTTTTGCAAATCATCTTTAGAGTCACATCATGCAGCCTTACAATGTATTAAAAATCAAAACATATAGCCCAACGTTTTTAGAACAACTAAAGTTACATGAATAACTCTAAATGTAGCATATAATAGTACCTATTTCTTTGTTAATTGCTCAACACAGAATAGCCACATGTGCTCACTCCCTCAAATCACTTGTCGTGTGTGTTTTGTCCTATATATATATATATATATATATATATATATATATATATATATATATTATATATTTTTTTTAATTTATTTATTTTTTCATTTTTAATCCCAGCCTCCGTCCATGCAGGAGACCTTTTGGTAGGCTGCCTTTGTAAATAAGAATCTTAACTGACTTGCATAGTTAAATAAAGATTAAATAGAAATCAAATAAATACATAAAATTGTTTGGAGAAAATATCCTTTCAATTTTATTCTTCCTACTATAAAATAATATAAAATAATTCCATAGAATTCTAAGCCAATCTTGTCTGCTAAATGAACTAGTGTAGCCCACAGCCATATGGCATAACCAGATCAGGACTAACACAAGGACAACTCAGAGTATGCTATTTTGTTCTTTTGAAATAGACTTAATGTTTCTTTAGATCTGTCTAAAATAAATCATGGATTCATTGTGAAGGTGTAGGCTATATTACATGGATTTATTAGACTTTTTAAAATATAGATGTTCCGAAGGTCTGCATCAGTCTGCATGTGTGGAAGTCTGATTGTATTTATGTTAATGCTTTCATTTTTATAGCTTTTTTTATTTAGTTAACCTTTATTTAACTACCTTTATTAAATTAACAGTCAATTACCGTGAGACCAGCAGTTACAGTATTTGCTTGACAATCACCGGCTGACAAAATGTTGTGACCACCACAGCCCTAGGTGGGGCTAAGGCTTAAGAGTCTGTGAACGATGCTGAATGGGTGTAGACAAAGAAGAGCTCTCCAGTAGGTGTACCAAAACATTCAAGGGCAATTTCTTAAAAGTGGGGTTACAATTTTATCGTCTTTCAAAGCAGAATTACTTTCCCATTGTTCCTCAACTGCAGTGCATGATATACAATTTCTATACTTTTTATACAACGTAAAAAAAAAACACAATTTCAAATTTTGCTACATAAGACTGAATCGAGGCGGTGGGTCACATTTGCTGTTTTTTTTTTTACTGAAGAGGGAGCGAGCAGCAGACGGAGGGTTTGCCTCTCAACATCCCTCCACTCCCCCTTTCCTCCACTGACACTGACCAAAAAGGGACACAGTCTTGTTGCTGATAGCGAAACTCGAGTCATACTGCATTATTTCTGTGTAATGCACAAATGAATGCTTTTACGCCTATGACCAAAGAAAGTGAAATATTCCTCAATATAAACAATTCCCAAGCCGATAATAATAACAACAACGCAAGCCTATCAATACACTTTCCTACTCATTTATTGCAACTGCAGTGCTGGTTGTAACACAAGTGTGAGTGGAAGTAGGGAGAACGTGCATTTTATGGCTTATAAAAGTGTTAAATAGAAAGTGTTGACAGTGCTGGGTAAAAACTTAATGATGAACTCACTCGTAAAAACAGCAGCTCTATGCTGTATTCGTTGACAGTCTCTCTCTAGTCATGTTTTTAAACATTTTGAATACATTTACATTTACATTTAAGTCATTTAGCAGACGCTCTTATCCAGAGCGACTTACAAATTGGTGCATTCACCTTATGACATCCAGTGGAACAGCCACTTTACAATAGTGCATCTAAATCTTTAGGGGGGAGTGAGAAGGATTACTTATCCTATCCTAGGTATTCCTTAAAGAGGTGGGGTTTCAGGTGTCTCCGGAAGGTGGTGAATACTCACAGTATGAACTTTGCTGTAGCTTTCTTTTGTCTGCTACATTACTGCAGAGACGGTAATCTGAGCCATTCGATTGGCCAGTGGTAGGCCTATAGAGCACTTGATTTGCTTCCTCAGGGCCCGCCAGGAAGGCAGTTTGTACATTCAGACATCTGAAATGGTTCAAAATGGGAACACTTCGCCCAGGGCAGCTGAATTGGGTGTACCTTCCGACAACAGCGTGAGACAAATAAAGGAAAAAATGGGAACACAGGGCTTATCGTTGAAATGCCTTGTGGATCGACCAGTCGATCGCAATCGATCGGTTGGTGACCACTGCTTTAAGGTACATTGATTCAAACAGCATTGAGGGTGCAGGCTAAATGCTGATTAAGAGATTATGTATACAGGCATACAGGGGCTTATGGAGGGCAAAAGGAAGGAAGGCTTCTTACACTCAGCAGCTACAATCCTGCATGAGCTTGGATAGCAACCGTTGTCATCAGACAATGTTATAGCTAAATCCCCCATCTCAGCCTTCCATCCTGATCGCTGATGTCTATATTTTTACATTATTAATTGCACATTTGCCTCGTCACTGATGTGAAGACAAGTAGCTCTGGAGATGGACCAATTATATGTGTCCCAGGTGGGGAGGAGGGGAAAGGATAGGATGCCGTTGTCAGGGAAAATCTGTAGAGGAGAAATATGCAAGCTGCTTCCTCAGTGCAATTATTGGGCAGACATTTGAGATAAAGACGTGTAAAAAATATCCACACGGACTCTGAATGTCCCACACACACACACACACACACACACACACACACACACACACACACACACACACACACACACACACACACACACACACACACACACACACACACACACACACTATCCGTCATCAACAGACATAAGCGGGGGCAAGCTGAAACACGAACATTAACATGAAAGATAGTTGAGGGATAGTTGTGGCTAAAAGGATGGAGAGTAATTAGGAATGACAAAGCTAGCCTCTGAGATGTAAACAAGCAATTAAATCCTTCAGGAGTTTATGAGAGGACCATTGGGGTCAAAACAGTTTGCATACTGTACTTTCTGTCAGTAATTTAATTCCCTGGTTCCTTATTTGGGCCACAGAAGCCACAGAGAATTGTCAACTTTTAAAAGTTATCTAATTGCCTATCATAGCCTATCATAGTCATTTTTCATTAGGCTGAAGTAAACTTATACTTTGCCAATTCATAAAGATTCGTGTTCGTCAGATATTGCTTTACATTGCTGCAGCAGATAAATATAGTAAGTAAACAATTTATATATAAGCAATTTATACAGCCCTTTATGCAAACCTATAAGGACAGGCCATCATTGTAAATAAGGATGTTTTCTTATTTGACTGGCCTGGATAAATAGGTAAAATAAAACATGAAATAAGACAGTCGCCATGCTGTGATGTGTTTTGCTTGAGTAGTGCGTCATGCCCGGTTGTCTTGTCCTTACCTCACACTCTGGTCAGACAGCCAGCCGGCATCACAGTTGTCATACCCGTCAGCAAAGGTGGCCTGGAGCTGAGCAGGCGTGGCGATGACAGCTGAGTTCTCCAGACACACCTGCTGGGCGTCAGGGAAGGACAGGGCGTAGCGGTCATGAGGAGCACGGTAGTGGAACACCACACCTGGAGAGGACACAGAGGTGAAAACACATACGGCGACACCAGAGCAATATGGAGATATTGTACGCAGGAACGCACGCCCATACACACACTCACACGCCCATACACACACTCACACGCCCATACACACACTCACACGCCCATACACACACTCACACGCCCATACACACACTCACACGCCCATACACACACTCACACGCCCATACACACACTCACACGCCCATACACACACTCACACGCCCATACACACACTCACACGCCCATACACACACTCACACGCCCATACACACACTTGCATTCTCACCCACAAACATGAGCACGCACAGACACTCTGCTCAAACCCTACATTATCATGTACTTCAAACGTTGTATCTTTACCTGCACAGAAAGTCAAGAAAACATATAAAAACAACCTCTGAGATTGACGTTAATTAGCATCAGACAGGCTTATCTTTAATTAGCATCAGACAGGCTTATCTTTCATTAGCATCAGACAGGCTTATCTTTAATTAGCATCAGACAGGCTTATCTTTAATTAGCATCAGACAGGCTCATCTTTAATTAGCATCAGACAGGCTTATCTTTAATTAGCATCAGACAGGCTTATCTTTAATTAGCATCAGACAGGCTTATCTTTAATTAGCATCAGACAGGCTTATCTTTAATTAGCATCAGACAGGCTTATCTTTAATTAGCATCAGACAGGCTTATCTTTAATTAGCATCAGACAGGCTTATCTTTAATTAGCATCAGACAGGCTTATCTTTAATTAGCATCAGACAGGCTTATCTTTAATTAGCATCAGACAGGCTTATCTTTAATTAGCATCAGACAGGCTTATCTTTAATTAGCATCAGACAGGCTTATTTTTAATTAGCATCAGACAGGCTTATCTTTAATTAGCATCAGACAGGCTTATCTTTAATTAGCATCAGACAGGCTTATCTTTAATTAGCATCAGACAGGCTTATCTTTAATTAGCATCAGACAGGCTTATCTTTAATTAGCATCAGACAGGCTTATCTTTAATTAGCATCAGACAGGCTTATCTTTCATTAGCATCAGACAGGCTTATCTTTAATTAGCATCAGACAGGCTTATCTTTAATTAGCATCAGACAGGCTTATCTTTAATTAGCATCAGACAGGCTTATATTTAATTAGCATCAGGCAGGCTTATCTTTAATTAGCATCAGACAGGCTTATCTTTAATTAGCATCAGACAGGCTCATCTTTAATTAGCATCAGACAGGCTTATCTTTATGGGAGAGATTTTGTCCTTTATACAGTGAATGACAAACAGCTCAAATGTTTGCTTTACTACTTTAGCATACAGTCCACATCAGTACTATCTTGCTTTCATAGCCAGAAAATAAAACAGTGAAATAAAACAGTGATGAGAGAGAGATTGAAAGAGAGAGAGAGGGAAGAGAGATAAAAGAAACAAAGGAACGCAAGATGACTCCCGTGCGCTCATTCCCTGACCTGTAAATGACCGGGATTCCTCTCCACTGTGCAGAGAAATGGGAAAGGAATTGCTTTTGAAGTATCCATCTCATTCCCCCACCAGGCTAGCATCACTGACCTCCACTACATGTGGGGCCACCTCGGCCTGAAATTCACACATTCAATCCCAGTAGAGCCCACTACATGAAAGCCTGTGGACAGGGAGGCAGAGGGAGGCTGGGATATAGCTCCAAACATAGGCTCCTTTATCTTCTGCTGCTTTGTGCAATAGAATGACAGACTCCTCAGGGTGTGGACCAATTTGACCAATCACGCTGCAGTCTAGCCTCAGAAAATGAGCCAGGCATCCCTCAGTGGTACAGTCTACACATGCACTCACATACATGTACATAGCACACAGGCACACACACAGATACACATACACATACACACACAAACACACCAGGCACGTGCACAGATAGGGCTCAGCCAATGCCCAAGCACCTGCCCTTTTGCCCTCCTATGAAAAAGTGGATATAAATTTGTAATAATATTAATGTATTCATTTAAGTCTCTTTTCATTTTAGTTGTAATTTTAAATGTAGCGAATTGCACATCAATCTAGCTAATTTCATAAGCGCTTGGATCTCACTAGATTCCCCTCCTCCGTCCTCCCACCCCAAATGCGCACTCGCCTCACCTGATTGTGGCCACTGTCTGCGGGCGCAGGGCAGAAGACATGAATACTGGTAGGAGGATACATTACAGTTGGATCTGTCGTATGTGTCTCTCAACGTCAGGGACAAGGAATGGGGCATTTCAACTGCATGTTAATAAGAGGCAGATGTCAGCAGGAAAACAAACTCAAATCAAGTAAAAACACGTTTGTTTCGACAGCTAGCTAGAATATTTCAACTACATCATCATTTGCTCTGATCAACTGATAGCCACTCTTTTCCCGATGTCAATCATCTTTTGTCATCTCTAGGCCTAGTAGTTATTGGCACCAACTTGTACTAAAATGTATGATGAGTGAGTTTGTTGTTTTATATAAATGTTGGCATTTTGTCTACAGGGCAGTTACGAAATATGAAAGTCTATTGAATTTTTTTATTTTGAGTACGGTCTGTGCACGGCCTTAACACACACACACACACACACACACACACACACACACACACACACACACACACACACACACACACACACACACACACACACACACACACACACACACACACACACACACACACACACACACACACATACACACACACACACACGCACACACACACACACACTGTTTCCCTATACTGCTGCACTGTACACTCCAGCTCAACTTCAGGACTTTGTAGCAGGAGTGTTTTCTTTCATTTGGGCTTTCTCTATCCTCTCCCAGGCTCTCTGTTAGCGCTCCTTCTCCTCCGAGGGAGGCCAGGCCAAACACAGAGAGGCTAGCTGCTAGCGTCTCTGGCGTTTGGGAGACGAATGGGTCACGTTGACAAGAAATAATACACTTACTCTATGTTTACCAAACCATAACACACAACAGGAAGAGAGAACACATACTGAGATAGATGTATATAGCTGTATGTAATTGAGTGATGCCCTTGTTGTATCACGGTATACTTTATACAACACTAATACAGTCCTATCTGTGCAGAGAATGTAGTAGACCTATATAGCAGATATCATCACCAGTGTGCAAATATGTCTATTTGTGGCTCAGCACTTAAGTCGGCCTGACATATCTCATGACTCTGGCTGACAAAGAGGATCAGTGCCTGAGCTCTAATTGGTGAGACAATTGACCATTCAATATGGGCCGAAAGCACAGGCGGAAAACCTCATCAAGGCTTAGACGACCCACAATCAGCGCAGCCCTGAATTAATATGATATTTGTTATAGCCGGCCCAGTATCAATACGTAGTCATTTAATATATTAAGCACTTGGAGGAGTTAGTATTGGGACTGGTGCGCTCTGCAATGTAGCGTGACTTGCAATAAATGACTAAGCCCAGAGGATGACCGGGTTCGCTCCCAGAAGGACCAGCGGGTAATGGGTTTCTGTTTCAGAAGGAGAGAGGTTTTTTATGGCGTGTTAATTGATTGGCTGTGCGGAGGGACAGGGTCCCTTGAGCACCGAGTCAGGGGTCTCCATGGGACCAATAAAGTTCACTCATGGAAAGAGAAGAGAGAAAGAGAGGAGCTGTGGGTGGAAAAAAAACAAAGCCCTTGATGTCATAATCACCGTGAGAAAGCCACTGTCACACACAGGCATGCACGCATGCACACAGATCCACAAGCTCATGGGCACAAACCCACAAACCCTCAAACCCTCAGGTAATAATATCTGTGCTATTTTCACTGGGAGCCCATGGATTCGGGGTACAGTATGTGGGTGAGTGAATGAGGCTACTGGGCTTAATGCGGACATGATGCTCAGCTCACGCTGGCAACATTGTGTAGACCTAGGTGAGCTAGAGCAGCACTGTAAAGCTAATGCTGAGAGCAGAGCGCCACTTCCCTCTACTCATTACTCTAATAGGCGATTATTAAAAACAGCAAGTGACCTGGAAAAATCTGATGATGTTTCTCAGCTCAGAGACTTTCATTTGGTAATTACTTTGATACTATTAGCTGATATGGCATAATATCCCCAGGCCGTTACACTGCAGCAGTGGGTGGATTCAACATAAACTACAGCTCAGAGCCCTCAAAGTAACACTATCTGAATAGCACACTTTATTTTCTCATTATGCTTATTTGCTTTCATGAGCGGCTGGGTCAACGATCTGTTACTCGGTCCAGTTGGCATACGTTGTCCCGTTCCCCAGACCAGACATTTCCACAAAGATAACAAACCCACTGGCTTATATAATGACTCTATTAGCAATGCTAGGTATAGGTACAGTCAGGGTTGTGTTCATTATACCACAAACACTTTAAAGCGTTTTGCTACGGAAAAGGAAAATTGCCATTTCTTATTTGACAAGTCCAGGTAGTCCCTCCCTGGTTGCATATGTTTTCTTCCATTTGGTGCCTAATGAACAGAACCTGTGTGTAATAGGTGTAACAGGGGTCAGAACTACCTGTGACCTCCAGGGGAACGGTGTCCTGTTCATCGTTGATGCCCACCACCACCTCACAGCGGAACATGCCCGAGTCACTGGAGCGCAGGGCGCTGAGTGCCATGCTGGCGTTGAAACGGTTGTCCTGGTAACCGGGCAGGGTGACACGCCCCTGGAACGCCTTCTTCACCTAAACCACGGAAAGACAGTACAGTTATGAACACAATTAAAACAAAGTTAGGAAAGACAAATGAGACAGCAATGAAAAAGAAAAAGGACATTCCACTCAATGGTTGCTGGTCCAATTATTACAGTTGGCAGCAGAAAAACAGTGAGTGTATTTTTCATTTTTATAGAAAGAAGAAAGGATTGTGCAGTAAGTATAGTTACAAGTTAAGTTGAATATACGTATTGGATGGATGGCCAACACACTCTTCATATAAAATTAGGGCTGGCATTGACTTTGTATAATTGTGTAACTGACGATTCTGGATGAAAGCAATCATGAAAATAAAAAATAACCTTCATAAACTGTAAAAAAAATTAAACAAATAAAAAACATTGGACATACCTTACCCAAAAGCATCCAAGTAAAAGTAAGCCTGGTTAAATCTCACAGCTGATATAAGGAGAGATGCTCCAGACCCAAACTGTTCAGACCTATACCCATCCTATCCTGCCTTTCCAAAGTCTTCGAAAGGCAAGTTAACAAACAGATCATTGACCATTTCGAATCCCACTGTGCCTTCTCTGCTGAGCAATCCGGTTTCCGAGCTGGTCACGGGTGCACCACTGCCGCGCTCAATGTCCTAAATGTTATCATAACCGCCACCGATAAAAGACAGTACCATGCAGCCGTCTTCATCGACCTAGCCAAGGCTTTCGACTCTGTCAATCACCGTATTCTTATCGGCAGACTGAACAGCCTTGGTTTCTCAAATGACTGTTCAGTGTGTCAAATCGGAGGGCCTGTTGTCCGAACCTCTGGCAGTCTCTATGCGGGTACCACAGGGTTCAATTCTTGGGCCGACCCTTTTCTCTGTATATATCAATGATGTCACTCTTGCTGCTGGTGATTCTCTGATCCACCTCTACGTATACATCTGGCCCTTTGGAAACTGTCTTAACAAACCTCCAAATGAGCTTCAACGCCTTACAACACTCCTTCCGTGGCCTCCAACTGCTCTTAAATGCTAGTAAAACTAAATGCCTGCTCTTCAACTGATTGCTGCCCGCACCCACCCGCCCGACTAGCATCACTACTCTGGATGGTTCTGACTTACAATATGTGTACAATTACAAATACCTAGGTGTCTGGCTAGACTGTGAACTCTCCTTCCAGACTCATATAAAGCATCTCCAATCCAAAATTAAATCTCTTAATCGGCTTCCTATTTTGCAACAAAACCTTCTTCACTCAAGCTGCCAAACATACCCTCTTAAAACTGACTATCCTACTGATCCTCGACTTTGGCGATGTCATTTACTAAATAGCATCTAACACTCTACTCAGCTAACTGGATGCAGTGTATCACAGTGCCATCCGTTTAGTCACCAAAGCCCCATATACCATCCACCACTGCGACCTGTATGCTCTTGGCGGCTGGCCCTCGCTACATATTCGTTGCCAGACCCACTGGCTCCAGGTCATCTATAAGTCTTTGCTAGGTAAAGCTCCGCATTATCTCAGCTCACTGGTCGCCATAACAACACCCACCCATAGCACCCGCTCCAGCAGGTATATCTCACTGGTCATCCCCAAAGCCAACACCTCATTTGGCTGCCTTTCCTTCCAAGTTCTCTGCTGCCAATGACTGGAATGAATTGCAAAAAATCGCTGAAGTTGGAGACTTATATCTTCCTTACTAACTTTAAGAATCAGCTATCTGAGCAGCTCACCGATCGCTGCACCTGTACACCGCCCATCTGTAAATAGCCCATTCAACTACCTACCTCATCCCCATATTGTTTTTATTTATTTACTTTTCTGCTCTTTTGCACACCAGTATCTCTACCTGCACATGACCATCTGATCATTTATCACTCCAGTGTTAATCTGCAAATTATTCGCCTACCTCCTCATGCCTTTTGCACACAATGTATATAGACTCTTTAAAAAAAAAATTCTACTGTGTTATTGTTTACTGTTTACTCCATGTGTAACTCTGTGTTGTTGTCTGTTCACACTGCTATGCTTTATCTTGGCCAGGTCGCAGTTGGAAATGAGAACGTGTTCTCAACTAGCCTACCTGGTTAAATAAAGGTGAAATTAAATAAATAAAATACATTAACTTTTTTTGCTCTTTTGCACACCAGTATTTCTACTAGCACATCATCATCTGCACATCTATCACTCATGTTAATTTGCTAAATTGTAATTACTTCACAACTTTGGCCTATTTATTACCTTACCTCCTTACTCTATTTGCACACACTGTATATACATTTTTCTATTGTGTTATTGACTGTACTTTTGTTTATCCCATGTGTAACTCTGTGTAACTTTGTTTTTTGTTGCACTGCTTTGCTTTATCTTGGCCAGGTCGCAGTTGTAAATGAGAACTTGTTCTCAACTGGCCTACCTGGTAAATAAAGGTTCAATTTAAAAAACATTTAAAAACGAGAGGAGGCAAAACTAGCCAGTTTTTGAATGGACGAACAGCTGACTGAAGACAGGACGGGCGAATATTCAAAAAGATGACACTTACGGTTGAGTCCGTTTACAACGTGCTGAAACTTGTTGCTCATTGTTTCAGCAAGGTGATGTAGCAAACATGCTTAGGTTGCCTTGCTTAGGTTGCTGACAAATAACAGCCACCCAACATTCCATGACTGTCACAGCGCTTATAAAACCACTGAATTCCATTTCGAAATATAAATCAAAACAATGTGACATTTTGTATTTCTTTCCACTTCCTCAATCTTTACCTTGACCACGTTGTCCTTGGCGACCAGGACAGACTGTTCCCTCTGCCGACCATCGGCACCCCTCTGGCCCCACACCTTGGTCCACTTGATGCGGGGGGGCTCGTGGGTAGGGGTGGGGCGCAGGGTGAAGACACAGGGCAGCAGGACGCTGTTGGCCAGCTGCTCCCTCACCATCTGGTGTGTCACCTTCCTCATGTTCACCACTGGGTCTGACCACACAAGGCCTGAAGAGAGAGGAGGAGAAAGGGAGGATATAGAGGGAGAGAGGAAGAGGAAAGGGAGAAGAGAGGAGAGGAAGAGAGAAAGAGGAGATGGAGAGGAGAGGGAGAGGATGATTAGAGGAAAGGAGAGGAAGAGTAGAGGAAAGGAGTGGGAGAAGAGGAGAGGATAGGATGAGTAGAGGAATGGAGAGGAAGAGCAGAGGAAAGGATGAGTAGAGAAAAGGAGAGAAGAGGAGAGGAGTGGGAGAGGGATAGGAGAGGAAGATGATGAGGAGAGGAGATGAGAAGGACAGATTCACAGTCAGAATATAGGTCTACCGAAGTATGACAATTGTTTCTGTAAAGTGAAAGAGTGGAAATGGAGGCTAGGAGTATTCCAGCATAATACAGTAGCTTTTCATCAACGTGTTATCAAGATCTAGATCAGCTGAATCAGGTGTGTGTTAGTACTGGGCTGGAAGGGGATCACTGATATACAATACTGTTGCATGCTCTTTGGCATTGAGAGGGGTGGGGATTGATTCCTATGAATCTATTGTGAGATGTCATGGTTTCATCCTGTTGCTTGTTCAACAAGTCCCTCTATTCTTAAGTGTTGAAACAAGAGGATGGTCCCATTCTTTCTGATTGACTATTGGTCATTGATTTACTGTGCCTTCGGGAAAGAATTCAGACCCCTTGACTTTTTCAACACTTTGTTACATGGATTAAATAAATACAAAATCTGCAACAATCTACACACAATACCCCAAAATGACAAAACGAAAACAGGTTTTTATACATTTTTAAGAGGCTCCTAGAGGAGCCTCTTAAAGAAGAAGTTACAGGTCTGTGAGAGCCAGAAATCTTGCTTGTTTGTGGTGATTAACAGAGTCGAAAGCCTGGCCAGGTCAATGAATACGGCTAGACAGTATTGTTTCTTATTGATGGCGGTTAAGATATCGTTTAGGACCTTGAGTGTGGCTGAGGTGCACCCATGACCAGCTCTGAAACCAAATTGCATAGCGGAGAAGGTATGGTGGGATTCGAAATGGTTGGTAATCTGTTTGTTGACTTGGCTTTCGAAGACCTTAGAAAGGCAGGGTAGGATAGATATAGGTCTGTAGCCGTTTGGGTCAAGAGTGTCCCCTCCTTTGAAGAGGGGGATGACCCCAGCTGCTTTCCAATCTTTGGGAATCTCAGACGACACGAAAGAAAGGTTGAACGGGCTACTTATAGGAGTGGCAACAATTTCGGCAGATCATTTTAGAAATAAAGGGTCCAGATAGGGGTCCATATTATTTTTATATATATTTGTAGGGGTCCATATTTTTGCAGTTCTTTCAGAACATCAGCTGACTGGATTTGGGAGAAGGAGAAATGGGGAAGGCTTGGGCGAGTTGCTGTGGGGGATGCAGTGCTGTTGACCGGGGTAAAGGTAGCCAGGTGGAAAGCATGGCCAGCCGTAGAAAAATGCTTATTGAAATTCTCAATTATAGTGGATTTATCGGTGGTGACAGTGTTTCCTATCTTCAGTGCAGTGGGCAGCTGGGAGGAGGTGTTCTTATTTTCCATGGACTTTACAGTGTCCCAGAACTTTTTTGAGTTTGTGTTGCAGGAAGCTAATTTCTGCTTGAAAAAGCTAGCCTTGGCTTTTCTAACTTCCTGTGTATATTGGTTTCTAGCTTCCCTGAAAAGTTGCATATCACGGGGGCTGTTCGATGCTAATGCAGAACGCCATAGGATGTTTTTGTGTTGGTTAAAGGCAGTCAGGTCTGGAGAGAACCAAGGGCTATATATATGTTCCTGGGTCTACATTTTTTGAATGGGGCATGCTTATTTCAGTTGGTGAGGAAGGCATTAAAAAAATAACCAGGCATCCTCTACTGATGGGATACAGGTACAAAATACAGTATATAAAATACAATAAATACAGGTATTCCAAGCTTGTAGCATCATACCCAAGAAAACTTGATGCTGTAATCACTGCCAAAGGTTCTTCAACAAAGTACTGAGTAAAGGGTCTGAATACTTACGCAAAGTTTTTTAAATGTTGATAAATTAGCATTTTTATTTTTTTTAACTGTTTTTGCTTTGTCATTATGAGGTATTGTGTGTAGATTGATGAGGGACAAAACTACTTAATACATTTTAGAATAAGGCTGTAATGTAACAAAATGTGCAAAAAGTCAAGGGGTCTGAATATTTTCCGTAGGCACTGTATCAGACAATTCCCCCCACACATACAGAGCGAACGCTACAGTACAGATGGGGAGATAAAACCTTTTTTAAAAGCCATCAATTAAACTTTGTATGAAGTGAACAGTTTCATCTGTTCAAACCTGAAAGCCCGTCTCCATGATTGATTTTTGGACCGTTTTCATCATAACAAATGAGGGTTGTCATAAACATTCCACACACACTCTACAGTCACGTCTATGGACTGTATCTCTATCCGTTCATACAGTTCACCTTATATTATAAATTAGGTTTATATTGGAAGCTATAAAACCCAACTGTCTCTTTTCTATTCACCTCCCTCCCTCCCTCCCTCCCTCCCTCCCTCCCTCCCTCCCTCCCTCCCCTCCCTCCCTCCCTCCCTCCCTCCCTCCCCCTCCCTCCCTCCCTCCCTCCCTCCAATCCTCATCCATCCCTTCATCCCTTCACCCCTCCCTCCCTCCCTCCACTCCACTCCTCTTCCATCCATCCCTTTATCCCTCCACTCCTCCCTCCCTCCCCCTCTCCCTCCCTCCACTCCACTCCTCTTCAATCCATCCCTTCATCCCTCCACTCCTCCTCCCTGCTCCTCCTGAGAGCATTCCTATCCCAAACACATTAGGTTATGTGGGAGAGTGTTGGGATGAAGGCATCGACAGAATCAGCTGCCAGCGCCTGGAAAGGCCACCAAGGAATACAGGCTGGCACACACACTATCCCCCTGAAAAGCCTCCTTATTATACACACGTTCAATCAGTAACTCACTCGCTGTGGGACATCTCTTAGAAAAGCATGAATTAATAAGAACATTGAGATCTGTCAGATATGCTGTATAGTTTAAGCGGAACAAGGGAAGAAATATACTGACCCCTCTCATTTCTCTCTCATTTGCCCCGGTAGCAGGGGGGAAAGATAGACTGCTGGTGACGTACTGTTATGAATGAGAGAAGGAAGGAAGGAGAGAAAATGGAAAAGGAGAGAGAGAGAGAACTGAAGGCAGCGGCTAATGGTAGGTAGTAGAGGAAATGAGGGGATTAATTTATTTTCATTAGTATCAGTTTCCTCAGCACCTGCATTGTTTCGACTCGCTTAGATGTGATGTAAAGTGCGGCAGAGTGGGTTGTGGCGTCGCCACTGGTGGAGTTTCTCTCCTGGCTATCTCCACTGTAATTAACTAGCTGATTGGAAGAGCAATGCATCCCAAGATCATCACAGACATGCCATTGGGCTTTTCTCTCTCCCTATCCTTCTCTTTCCTTTCTCATTCTTCATTCGACCACCAGCCAGTCACCATATCCACAGCCACAGACGGCCACTGAAGCTTTTTATTTTTGCCTCTGTTCATCTATTTATTCTTCTGACACAATCAATTTTTCTTTTGTTTTCCTTTTTGAAACCAGGATTGATGTTTTCGCTCGGCTTCAGCTAGCAATTTCATTTCATTCAGTCTTTGTGACTGCAATTCAATTTTGCCTTGCCTCATTTTCAATTCCCATTGAATTATACCCGATCCGGAGTGGATGAAAATGCTGTGTGTATTACTACACACACACACATATACACACACACATATACACACACACATATACACACACACATGCATTTGTGGCAATATTTAATTTCCTGCCTGATAGTTTAATGTGCCAGAGCGCACAAATAGCAGACGAGACATGTGAATAGCTGTCAGTGCTGGTTTACATGCTGTACCCCTGGCTTTCTAAGAGGCTGAGGGCCAGTTGGCGAAGAGCTAAACATCAACACACACAGGGCTCCTCTCCATCTGTCTGTGTGTGACATGCTCAACACCTCGAGATGCACATGGTGCTGTTTGACTTCCTCACCTAGCTGATCTATTCGAAACCATGTCGCTGGCGCTGCATTCGACGGCATGAAAGGTGATTCATGTTTTAAAAAGGCCTTTTTCTCTCAGCACACTCAAGTGATGCTCCACCTGCCTAAAGAGCTGTGACCTGTGAAGAAAACATGTCCGCCTCTTTTCAAAGAGTGGCATGTAATGGGGCTAGGAAATATCAACACATGCTCAAAATGTAAACAGAACTTATTGTGAAGTACAACTTTTATACTGCCCACCTTTGTGTGGCTGTGTGCTGCAGAAGTGGCTTTAAACCATATCTATTATGAGACAGATTTGATTACCGGTATGTTACGAAGTCAACAAGGTTACAAGGAATTTCCGGACATTTCTGCGTCACTGAAGGCAATTGACCTCATCAGTAGTGTCATTAGGGGCATCCTCTTTTCCCGAGACAGAATGTTCCGGTACAGGTACAGTTTCCCTGTGTTACATCTGAGACCGTCCTTTGAGTACAGAAGGTAATGTGT
Organism: Oncorhynchus keta; assembly: GCF_023373465.1. NCBI lineage: Eukaryota > Metazoa > Chordata > Actinopteri > Salmoniformes > Salmonidae > Oncorhynchus > Oncorhynchus keta. The sequence continues at coordinate 35,403,971 of NC_068442.1, read as the reverse complement.
TTCCCTTTTTCAGGGGAAATGTTGTCACTTCTGAACTTGGTTCACATGATAGCCGCAGACTAATTTCCTCTTTCCTCAGAGGGGAGAAACGCAGTAAAAAGATGAAGAGGACCATTTGATGCTGGCACTCTGCTCAGAACAGGATGGTGAGGATGGCAAAGGGAGGAAGGGAGAAGCAACGGTGTGATTTATAGAAGGGAAATGGTTTAATGTGATTGAAAATCACACGTACAGTATGTATGCGCACGCACACATTTTTCTCCCTACATAAAGTGTCTCTACTCTGGCAGCATAAGAGTCAGAGACGGGAGAACGCTGGTTCTCTTAGGCTCAGTGGAGTGAGTCAGCAGGCCTGATGACACACACGCACGCACGCACGCACGCACGCACGCACGCACGCACGCACACACACACACACACACACACACACACACACACACACACACACACACACACACACACACACACACACACACACACACACACACACACACACACACACACACACACACACACACACAATCACACAGACAAACACACACACACACACAGTTGTTCAGGGGAGGCTGTTAGACATCACACTCTTCCCCTTCCTTTCCTCTACCTCCCAAGGTTTACCACGCAAAGACACACACACACAATCACACAGACAAACACACACACACACACACAATCACACACACACACGCAGTCCCCAAGGACTATCTCGCTTCAATTTCTGGGCCACTTTGCCTGGAGCTGGGTAAAATTTAATATAGCCAAATGTATGCTTAAATTGAGAAGCACTGATAATGCTTCAACTGTATAATCAGGAGGCATGTCAGAATTTGCCAAATCCCTTTCCACTTTCCCCTTGGCCAAAAGCCAGTTTGGTTATCCACACATTACCATTGTGTTAGGCGTGTTCCCACCGCACCTAAACAAATTAGCAGTGAATTAAGCCAAGTTGAAAGCAATATTCACAATATTTTCCCTCTCCTAAATCTCCTTCTGTCAACTTTGTTTGTACAAATGTGTTTATTTGTCTCTCCTCTTCCCTTTACCAGATTGTATTTTCTTTTCTACCTCGACCTCAACAATTTGCGACACGAAATCAAAAGAAATCAATTGCACATACCTTCTTAAAAATGCAAATGACTGTTTAAAGCAGAGGCCCAGGATAAAAAACATCTCTGTTCCCACATGGTTAAATAATGAATCTAACCGACATGGCCCCATTGCAGTAGATATCAAATCTGCATTTAGATGGAAATGTTATTACATGCACAACCCCCATGAGACTGCCCTTTGTTTGGAAATCCGCCTATTTTTCATCTGTCTTTTTCCTCTGAATGAGGCCCAATCAGACTGCCTAACCTGCAGAGGAGAGGAGCAAGGGAAGAGGGGGGGGAGAGGTAAAGATGGATTGAGTATAGAGAGAGCAAGAATGAACGGGAACCCAAAGCAGACAGGGAGAGAGAGACAGTAATGCCAAAAGTGTCTTTCACTGCTTCTGCTAATCACAGAAGATGACTTTCTGATCTATACAATTGACAACTTTGTCATCTCATTTTAAGCAGTGGGAAATTATTAACTACAGGTAGAAGTCTTTATCTGCCTCGAGCAGCAACGAGCAGAAGACAGAGAGAGGCTGTTAATGTGTTCTTCCACAGTCGTAAGAACACAATGACCAACATCTATTTTTCTCTCCCCCTCCACCCAGTCTTACCTGCAATGGGCTTTTCAATGATAAAGGCCCCATTGTTTTCTATTAGCCCATCCGCCCGGCTCTGAGATGATCAATCGTGTCCTCTCCTGTCATTGGCTTTGACTAGCGACATGTCAGGTGTTTGTTTTGTCATAAATCAAGACACATCTTTTGTCTGAGCTCTCTCTCTCTCTCTCTCTCTCTCTCTCTCTCTCTCTCTCTCTCTCTCTCTCTCTCTCTCTCCTGAGCTCTCTCTACCGAGCTCTCTCTCTCTCTCTCTCTCTCTCTCTCTCTCTCTCTCTCTCTCTCTCTGTGCATGCTGGGTGTTTTTGGAGTTTGAGTGTTTGGTGTGGAAAGCTCTATCCTAACTAACTTTCTTGATTCTTCTCTTTACATGTTATTTTCTATGGTGGAGGGTTAATGCAGTATTTGTTTTTAGCGGTATCCAAAGTTTTTTTTTTCAAAGTTAGGGTGGAAGAGGACAGAGTAACGTTCCGGGGGGTTGCAAGGTATAGTGTGCGCAATGGCTTCTCAGCCTAGTGCGCAGGAGACGCTGTCGATACAGCATGGTTTCAGGTGTGTTCCTGAGAACGGAGTTAAGGTGGAGGAGGTTCTGCTCGCGGTCGGTGAACAGGTAGGAGCTGAGTTTATACATTCTGCTTCTAGAATGAACAAGGCTGTGGTTGTGTTCATGAAAAGGGCTAATTTGGTCGGTAGGCTAATTGCTAGCGGAATATTTGTAAGGGATGTGTTGGTGTCAATTTCACCTCTCTCTACCCCTTCAACAAGAGTTGTAGTGGCAAATTTGCCTCCGTTTATTACGGATGATCAAATTAGGAAAGAGCTGAGTCGTTTTGGTAAGTTTGCTAGCGGTTTCCGTGTACTGTCAGCAGGTTTTCAGGCAGATGCCGTTAAGCACGTTGTTTCATTCAGGAGGCAAGTGTTTATGTTTCTGAACAATAATGAGCAACAGCTAAATGTGCATTTTAAAGTGAGGCATGGGGAAGGGCTCTATGCAGGTTTTGCCAGCACAGATAGTCTACGGTGTTTTGAATGTGGGGATTTGGGGCACAAGAGCTTTGCGTGCCCACATAAAGGCCATAGACAAGGGGAGGGTACGAGCGCAAGGGGGAAATCGAGGTGAAAATGCAGGGGTAAGGAGATGCAGACAGCAGAGGCTGGGCCTAGTCAGTCTAGAGATGGTGGTGTAGATGAGGCTGGGTCTAGTCAGGCTAGAGATGGTGGAGAAGCAGAGGCTGGGTCTAGTCAGGCTAGAGATGGTGGGGTAGCTGAGGCTGGGCCTAGACATGCTATGGAGGGTGGTATAGCTGAGGCTGGCCCTAGTCATGCTATGGAGGGTGTTGTAGCTGAGGCTGGCCCTAGTCATGCTATGGAGGGTGGTGCAGATGATACTGCGTCTAGTCAGGTTATTCTAGTGGATGAGGAGAGTATAGTGGGGAAGTGTAAGAGATTAGGGGAGGAGGAGGAGGGTGTCAAGAGGAAAAAGAAAAAGGGTGTGGACAAAGGCACCATGGAAATGTTGCCTGTTGCTGTGGGTGAGGCCCTAACCAGAGAGAAAGGGCAGGTGGTCAGGGTGGGAGATAGAGAAGAGGAGGAAAGTGAGTCTGAGGAAGAGGATGAGGAGGTATTTTTTCAGACTCCTCTTCAATTGGCCCGGAGCTGACAGCCAGTCAACCAGAGGGGTCTAAGTACACGTTGAGAGAACTGACAAGGTTCCTGAATGAGACTAAGGGGAAAAAAAGTTAATCTTGAGGCTTTTTTCCAGATCCTAGAAAGTTTGTAAGATCAGTACAACATGCTATGAGAAATGAGGGGCATGGTGTCCTCTCACCCAAGAAACGGTTTAGGTTGAGGAAGTGGGTCACAACAGTGCGTAAAGGTTTACCTTCAGACACTGTTTAAATGTTTAATTTCTTACTGACACTGGGGCTTTTTGAGCTTTGCTATTGGTCTATTTCTCTGCTGGCTTTTCTCCCACTTCTTATGGAGACTCTTCGGGTAGGCTCGCTCAATATAAATGGCGCCAGAGATGCGGGAAAGAGGAGTGTGTTGAGTGAATATGTAAAACATAAACAAGTACAGGTGTTGTTTCTGCAGGAGACGCATAGTGATGTGGTGAATGAAGTTGATTGGGGGCTCTGGTGGAAAGGGGCAAGTGTGTTGAGCCATGGGACAAATCTTAGTGCAGGGGTGGCAGTCCTTTTGCACCGGGTCTGGCTGTAAAAATTTGCTCCTCAAAGGAGGTGTGTAGGGGTAGGTTGCTTGTTGTTAAAGCAGAAATTAACAACATGTGTTTTGTCTTTATAAATGTGTATGCGCCTAACACAGGGAGAGAAAGAGGGGTTCTAATTGGGAGTCTTAGACAGGAACTCTCACAAGTAGCGCCTGAGGAGACGCTGGTGATCGGAGGTGACTGGAACTGTACAATGGATTTTACAAAAGACAGAAATGGGGAAGAGCCTCATTCAGTGTCAGTGGGAGTGTTAAGGGACATCTTTAATCAGTTTGACCTAGTGGATGTTTGGAGAACTAAACATCCAAACACAAGACAGTATACGTGGGTGAAGGTTTTTGGGGCTAGGGTGAGTGCAGCTCGACTTGATCGTTTTTACATGTCCAGGAATCAGAGCAATAGGCTTCTGGGTGCTACCATTCTCCCAGTGGGGTTTTCGGATCACCACATAACCATGGCTCGGCTGTCTATTTCACCAGGGCCCCGGCAGGCATCTTATTGGAAGTTCAATGTAAAGCTCTTACAAGATGCCACTTTTTGCTCAGGTTTCCAGACTTTTTGGGAAAGATGGGGGCAGCGAAGAGAGGAGTATGAGTCTCTGAGTCAGTGGTGGGATGTGGGGAAAGTGCAAATTCGGCTTTTCTGTCAACAGTACACAGCTCTCTCATCCTCAGAGGCTAGGAGAGTGTTGGGGGAACTAGAGCGGTGTATTAGTGAGATGGAGGTAGAGATGGTGGGGCAAGGCAATGTAGGCCTCCAGGCTAACTTAGCCGAATTACGTAGGGACCTGGGCAGTTTTTTCCAGGTTAAAGCAAAGGGAGCACTTGTAAGAGCTAGGTTCTCCATGCTCAAGGAGATGGATGCTCCCAGCTCCTTCTTCTTTGGTTTGGAAAGACAGAGCAGTGAAGCCAAGGGTATGCATTGTCTACGGCTGTCTGATGGGCGGGTGACCTCTGTGGTGGGGGAGATGCGGGAGCGGACTGTGGAGTTTTATACTGAATTGTATAGGGCAGAAATGTGTGATCCTATGTGTGCTCAGGTTTTGTTCGCAGGACTCCCTAAGCTCTCTCGGGCACAGAGGGGTGAAATGGACATTCCTCTGTTGTCACATGAACTGGCAGAGGCAGTAACCCAGATGTCCCCCGGTCGTGCACCCGGGGTTGATGGACTTCCAGTGGAATTTTACAAAAAATTCTGGGGAACAATTGGACAGGATTTCTTTTGCGTGTTGCGAGAATGCGTAGGGGTAGGAGAGTTGCCGATGAGCTGCCGTCGGGCGGCTCTGACTCTCCTGCCCAAAAAAGGGGACTTGTGTGAACTTAAGAACTGGAGGCCTGTGGCATTACTCTGTGCGGACTACAAGATTTTTGCCAAGGTCCTCTCTAACAGACTGAAGTCCCATCTGGACTCTATAATACACAAGGACCAGACATATTGTGTACCGGGACGCTCAATCACGGACAACTTGTTCTTGATTAGGGACATGTTGGACTTGTCGAGAGGTTCTAATGTGAACTTTGGACTGGTCTCTTTAGATCAAGAGAAGGCTTTTGATAGAGTGGATCATGAGTATCTGTTTAATGCGATGTCTGTGTTTGGGTTTGGGAAGAGTTTTGTGACCTGTGTGAAGCTGTTGTATGCTGGGGCGTCATGTATGGTTAAGGTGGGAGGGGGGCTCAGTAGGCCAGTCTGGGTGAGACGGGGCATTAGACAAGGATGCCCTCTATCTGGGCAGCTGTACACACTAGCCATTGAGCCTTTTTTAGGACTGCTACGCAGGAGACTGCGGGGAGTGTGCTGGACAGGCATGGATGTGGTGACAGGAATAGCAGTCTCAGCATATGCAGATGATGTTTCTGTGATGGTCAGGGATGGGCAAGATATGCAGGAACTAGAGACCAGTCTGAAGGTGTATGAGGGAGCTTCATCAGCTAAGGTAAACTGGGGAAAGAGCAAAGCTCTGTTATGTGGGGCATGGGGGGATAGGGCTCCTCCTCTGCTTCCAGGGGGTTTGCAGTGGGGTTGTGAAGGGCTTAAAGTGTTGGGGGTGTACCTGGGCTCGGAGAGGTGGGTCAGCAAGAACTGGGAGGGGCTGACACAGGCAGTGGTGTCAAGACTGGCCAGGTGGAGGTGGCTCCTGTCCCAAGTGTCATATAGAGGGAGGGTGCTGATAATCAACAACCTGGTGGCATCTTCCTTGTGGCATAAACTGGCTGTCCTCAACCCCCCCGCCGGTCTGCTTGCAGACCTGCAACGCAAGCTGGTGGACTTTTTTTGGTCGGGACATCACTGGCTGAAGGCAGCAGTTTTGTACATGACCGTCCACGAAGGAGGACAGGGCCTGGTGGAACTGGAGAGCAGGATGGCTGCTTTCCGACTAAAGGCGGTGCAGAGACTGCTGTACCACACTGATGTTGGCTGGAGGGAACCAGCATGCGCTGCTGAGGAGAGCTGGCGGATTAGGGTTGGACCGGCAGCTGTTCCTCATGAAGCTGGAGAGGCTGAGTACAGCAGGTCTCTCAGAGTTTTACTCTGCGGTGCTGAGGGCCTGGCAGCTGCTAAGGCCCACACGAGAAGGGGGTGTGGAGCCTGGGCAGTGGGTGTGGGAGGAGCCCATCTTCCACAACCCAGCCATCCCTTTGAGATCGGTTCAGTCGGCCACCCTGCAGAGGCAACTGATGGCAGGGGGTTTACAAAGGCTGGGTGACCTGAGACTGCTGGGAGAGGAGGGGTGGAAAACCCCGGAGGTCTTGGCGCAACAAACAGGAATAACGTCTCTTAGGCTGCTGGAGAGATTCCTGGAGGAGGTCCAGGAGGCACTGTCTGAGCCGGTAAGGGGGGTGTTTGAGAGGCCAAAGGGAGAGGGGCCACCAATGTTCCCGCCACTGCAGGTGACGGCAGAGACTGGAGACTGGCAAGGGGGTCTGGAGGACTTGTTAGATTTTAACACTCCGAGCCTGGGGGAGTTTGAGGGGGTGGGAGGTAAAGCCCTCTACAACCTCTGCGTTAAGGTGAGGACCATTAGAAGCCTAACAGGAGTGAAGGCACATCAGTGGCAGGGGGTATGTGGGGCGGAGAGTATGGTGGGTTTTAGATGGAGGGCGCTCTACAAACCCCCAGTACCAAAGAGGTCAGGGGACCTCCAGTGGAGGGTTCTTCATGGAGCCCTGGCCACTAACAGCTGGTTGGCACGGGTTGATCCGGGAATTGGGCAGGGGTGTCCTTTCTGTCAAATGAAAGAAACTGTAATTCATGTGTTTTCTGTGTGCACCAGGTTAATGCCATTAATGTCTCTGTTGGAATGTCTGTGTGACAGGTTGGGGGTGGTTTTTGCTGTTGGGATGTTTATAATGGGATACAGGTATTCGAGTAAGGAGAAAGAAAAATGTGTTTTGTTGAATTTTCTGTTTGCTCAGGCAAAGTTAGCTATTTGGCTAACAAGGAGGAACAGGGTCAAAGGTGGGGGGATAACAGACCCTTTACTACTGTTTCATGGGATGGTCTCTGCGCGCCTTAGGGTTGAGTTTGAGTTCTATAAAATGATCAAATGTGTGGAGATGTTTGAGGAGATATGGTGTGTTGGGGGGGCTGTCTGTATTGCTGGGGAAGATGTTTTGGATATACGGTTGTAGGAGAGGGTTTTTGTGTATTTTTATTTATTTATTTATTTTTTATTTATTTTAGGAGTGGGGGGGTGAGTTTTAAATGAATTAAGAATGTTTCAATAAAGCAAGACCAAAAGTAAAAGTCTCTCTCTCTCCCTCTCTCTCTCTCTCTCTCTCTCTCTCTCTCTCTCTCTCTCTCTCTCTCTCTCTCTGTTACTTCCCATGAACTTTTGTGTGATAGAGGCTGCTGCGAGTTGTCTTTTAGAATATACTAACAAAACGATTAATCAGTTTTATTTGAAGGCTGTTTCTTTTTAAATAAAAGCCTGGATCTACCTTAAGTATATACAGGGACAAGGCCTTGACCAGGACACAGGCTTCCACATCATGTTCTTCTGAGGAAAGAGAGAACAATAGATAGCCAAAACAGTGGGAGGGAGAGGAGAGACAAAGTGAGAAAAAGAGAGACAAGAGAGAGAGAAGTGAAAAATAGAAAGAAATAGAGAGATAAAGAGAGAAGAGGGGGGATGTTGAAGCTGTTATACTGCATATGCTAACTCCTCCAAAAATCAGCCCTAATGATAACCATGGCAACAGAGACACCACAAGCTGAGACAGGAGATGGGGTTGTGAGGGGAAGACACACATCCTCTCTCTTTCAGTACGGTCGTTCCACCTCAAAACACACATCCTCTCTCTTTCAGTACGGTCGTTCCACCTCAAAACACACATCCTCTCTCTTTCAGTACGGTCGTTCCACCTCAAAACAACATCCTCTCTCTTTCAGTACGGTCGTTCCACCTCAAAACACACATCCTCTCTCTTTCAGTACGGTCGTTCCACCTCAAAACACACATCCTCTCTCTTTCAGTACGGTCGTTCCACCTCAAAACAACATCCTCTCTCTTTCAGTACGGTCGTTCCACCTCAAAACAGGTTATTGAGGCAATCCAGGGATAGGGCAGGGACCCCTATCCCAACCCTGTCCCATCCCTGTCCTATCCCTGTCCAACCCTGTCCCATCCCTGTCCTACCCCTATCCCAACCCTGTCACTCCCTGTCCCATCCCTTTTCTTTTCCCTGTTCTATCCCTGTCCTATCCCTGTCCCATCCCTGTCCTATCCCTGTCCTATCCCTGTCCCATCCCTTTTCTTTTCCCTGTTCTATCCCTGTCCTATCCCTGTCCAACCCTGTCCCATCCCTGTCACATCCCTGTCCTACCCCTATCCCAACCCTGTCACTCCCTGTCCCATCCCTTTTCTTTTCCCTGTTCTATCCCTGTCACAACCCTGTCCTATCCCTGTCCCATTCCTGTCCCATACCTTTTCTTTTCCCTGTCCCATCCCTGTCCCATCCCTGTCCAACCCTGTCCCATCCCTGTCCTACCCCTATCCCAACCCTGTCACTCCCTGTCCCATCCCTTTTCTTTTCCCTGTTCTATCCCTGTCCTATCCCTGTCCCATCCCTGTCCTATCCCTGTCCTATCCCTGTCCCATCCCTTTTCTTTTCCCTGTTCTATCCCTGTCCTATCCCTGTCCAACCCTGTCCCATCCCTGTCACATCCCTGTCCTACCCCTATCCCAACCCTGTCACTCCCTGTCCCATCCCTTTTCTTTTCCCTGTTCTATCCCTGTCACACCCCTGTCCTATCCCTGTCCCATTCCTGTCCCATACCTTTTCTTTTCCCTGTCCCATCCCTGTCCCATCCCTTTTCTTTTCCCTGTCCCATCCCTTTTCTTTTCCCTGTCCCATCCCTTTTCTTTTCCCTGTTCCCTCCCTGTCCCATCCCTGTCCCATCCCTTTTCTTTGCCCTGTCCCATCCCTGTTCCATCCCTGTCCCATCCCTTTTCTTTTCCCTGTTCTATCCCTGTCCCATCCCTGTCCCATCCCTTTTCTTTTCCCTGTTCTATCCCTGTCCCATCCCTGTCCCATCCCTGTCCCATCCTTGTCCCATCCCTTTTCTTTTCCCTGTTCTTTCCCTGTCCCATCCCTGTCCCTTCCCTGTCCTATCCCTGTCACATCCCTGTTCTATCTCTGTCCTAACCCTGTTCCACCCCTGTCCCATTCCTTTTATTTTCCCTGTCCCATCCCTTTTATTTTCCCTGTTCTATCCCTGTCCCATCCTTGTCCCATCCCTTTTTTTCCCCTGTTCTATCCCTGTCCGCAGAGTACGACCCTGCCTCACACAGGAAGCGGCGCAGGTCCTAATCCAGGCACTTGTCATCTCCCGTCTGGATTACTGCAACTCGCTGTTGGCTGGGCTCCCTGCCTGTGCCATTAAACCCCTACAACTCATCCAGAACGCCGCAGCCCGTCTGGTGTTCAACCTTCCCAAGTTCTCTCACGTCACCCCGCTCCTCCGCTCTCTCCACTGGCTTCCAGTTGAAGCTCGCATCCGCTACAGGACCATGGTGCTTGCCTACGGAGCTGTGAGGGGAACGGCACCTCAGTACCTCCAGGCTCTGATCAGGCCCTACACCCAAACAAGGGCACTGCGTTCATCCACCTCTTGCCTGCACGCCAGGACAGCAGAGTCAATCACCACCTTCCGGAGACACCTGAAACCCCACCTCTTTAAGGAATACCTAGGATAGGATAAAGTAATCCTTCTCACCCCCCTTAAAAGATTTAGTTGCACTATTGTAAAGTGGCTGTTCCACTGGATGTCATAAGGTGAATGTACCAATTTGTAAGTCGCTCTGGATAAGAGCGTCTGCTAAATGACTTAAATGTAATGTAATGTCCTAACCCTGTCCCATCCCTGTCACATCTCTGTCCCATCCCTGTCCCATCCTTGTCCTATCCCTGTCTTATCCCTGTCACATCCCTGTCACATCTCTGTCCCATCCCTGTCACATCCCTGTCTTATCCCTGTCACACCCCTGTCACATCCCTGTCCTATCCCGCTACACGCCAGTGTAGTGCCACTCGCAGGCTACTGCCCGCACCCTGTGTGGTGTAATGATACAGTTATCTGGTGTGGCACAGAGCCCCATGCCTCCCCCCGTTTCCCCATCCTCATCTCTGGCCCGTCAAACAAACACAGTCACCAGAGGAGCTTTTCATGCCAGCCCCCCTGCTGTGCCTACTCCCCCCTGCCTCTGCCTGTCTCCCTCCATCACTCATTTTCATTTTCACCCACCCGAAAATGAGAAATTTGGAAGGGGGTGGGGTGGGCCAGAGGGAGGGGCAACATATTCATAAACATCCTTTCCACAGTAGCAGGGTGGAATGCATCTATTTGCACGACAGATATAAAGGTTCATATGTTTCAGTAAGTTATATGACCTGGGGGAGGCAGTGGACATTTTATGTTTATGCTATGTGAGACTGCTGAGCATGCTTCTTGGCCTACATAGACTGCAGTCTGCTACAACTACTGCTGTTACATGCATGTGGGCGAGTACGCACGCACGCACACACACAATCTGCTCCAGTCACGTCTCTTGTGCTAAAGGAGCAGCATGCTGAGTCACTGGCCCCCAAGCCTTGGTTTTTTCACAGGTCCCACAATGCTATGCTGTTTATCTTGACACAAGGCAGAACAATGGCGTGCAGATGGCAGCAGACGGAGCACGGAGACAAGCCGGCACAGGTGGCACAGAGGGGGCATTGGTCTGGATTCCCTCTGGTAGAACTTTGGATGCATGGACACGACTGCTAGAGGCCCTCCACACCCTGCACCCTGGATAAGACTCTGTGTGTGTGTGTGTGTGTGTGTGTGTGTGTGTGTGTGTGTGTGTGTGTGTGTGTGTGTGTGTGTGTGTGTGTGTGTGTGTGTGTGTGTGTGTGTGTGTGTGTGTGTGTGTGTGTGTGTGCATGTGTGTACTGTATGTGTATGTGCGTGTGTTTGTGTGTGTATGTGCGTGTGTTTGTGTGTGTGTACTGAATGTGTATGTGCGTGTGTTTGTGTGTGTGTGTACTGTGTGTGTGTGCGTGTGTGTGCGTGCTTGCGTTTGCACATGTGCGGATGCATATCTGTGAATGCGTGCATGTGCAAGTTTTTTGGCTGGTCTTGGTCTCTCCTGTAGGGGCTGTGGGTGTGTGTACATGGTTACTCCAGCACTGTAGAACCTTGCACTGGCCAGATAAGACTATTTGAATAACACTGGTCCAGGTTCAGCTGTTGTCTGCAGGGAGAGTCTACTCCCTGACAGCTCATGATCTCAGACCTGCCAGAGTGCTCTCAAGGAGAGTGAGAGAGAAACGTGCACTGACACACAGTCAGAGGGTAGAAAATACCTTACACAGGCATCTTCCAAATTATTGCCTGAATCAAGAATGGTGATACATTAGGTATTTGCCTACATACTATGGCAAAGGGCTCATTGTACAGTATGTGGATAGCTTATTGAGGAAATCCATGTCTGTATCCTCAGTTTCTCACCAGGGGTGCATTAACTAGAAACAAAAAGGAAGCAAATGGCTGAAATGGGATGGGACTAACATGAACTTGTTTTCCTTTGCAAAGCATTGTGCTATGGTGTGAACTAATGAATGCACCCCATATATTTGCGAGCATCCTGACACATGCATGTGGGTATTAACATGATATTAAGGGTGTGTGTGTGTGCGTAGTATACATGTGGTGTGTGTGTTGATGCATGCATTCATGTGTCTTTGTGAGCGTTTGTGAATATGTGTGTTTGTGTGTTTACAGTGTCAACCCATTCCTCCATAAACAGCAACTCTCCACAGGGCAGTGCTGTAAATAAGAGTCCAGGGACCAGTAATCCAGCTAGTATACAGCACTGGGGACTAGCCGAGACTCTGCTAAGAGCCTGGAGCTATCACAAGACCTCCTCACAAACACCTTCAGAAAAGCAGGGGGGTAGATAATGTGTTGTTAATGTGGTGCTAATGTTGTGTCTACTGGTCCAATGCTGGTAAAAGATACACACGGCCATGTTAGGGAGCAGAACTTACCACAACCCAGAGAGAGAAGGAGGGCGGTCAGCAGAGCCTGCAGTCCACAGGCAGGGACCGCTGCACCCAGCATCCTGGACCTGAGAGAGAGAGAGAGAGAGAGAGAGAGAGAGAGAGAGAGAGAGAGAGAGAGAGAGAGAGAGAGAGAGAGAGAGAGAGAGAGAGAGAGAGAGAGAGAGAGAGAGAGAGAGAGAGAGAGAGCTCAGACAAAAGATGTGTCTTGATTTATCTATAGTCTATAGTGATTTCCTCTTAGATAAGCCAGCTGCAAAGTCAAAATTGTCTATATTATACAAATTAAATGAAGGTCAGTGTGGTCAGGGTTATGGTTAGGTTTAAAATCTGATTTCATGACTTTGTGGCTGTGCCAGCTATGTGACCACTTCTGCAGAGCTGCCTCCAGAACAACATTCATGACGTAAAAACGCTAACCTGCTCCACAGACAGCCCTTGTAGTGACAAATCAAACAGGAGTTATCTCATGTTACATCAGAGGACACTGATAATGTTGCTCACTTTACAATCTCCCTTCAATCAAAGACTAAGCTGTACCTAGAACAGCCCAGGGCGTAAGCCACAACCCAATTTGATTGACAATCAGGTGTGTGTGTTGATGCATGCATTCATGTGTCTATGTGAGCGTTTGTGAATATGTGTGCTTGTGTGTTTAGAAGTCCAGGGACCAGTAAGCCAGTAACCCATCAGCTTCCTCTGTTTACTCTACCAAAGGGAGAGATGTTTACATCAAAATGTCTGAGCACCACAACACAACATGCAAATACAACACCTTTGAAGCCTCTGTTCCCATGGTAATTGTTACACATTGCATGTTTGACATTTTCACTCGTGAGTGTAGAGGCAGCTGGTGTGTGAGAAAGAGCCTGGTGTTTGTATTAGTTAATTGGAATATTCACCTTTTCCGTTTCGTTGGGAAGGTGAAAAAAAGCCTTCCTTACCACAAAAGGAGTGATTTTCTTTGTTTCATTCCTTTCTTTTTTCACTCATTTTACAATACCAATACAAACACATTTGATAATGAATAAAAGTGAGGTCCTAATCATCTCAAACTCTCTAGAAGAATCATTAACTTCTTATGGCTGCAGGGGCAGTATTGAGTAGCTTGAGTGAAAGGTGCCCAGAGGTGCCCAGAGTAAACGGCCTGCTCCCCAGTCTCAGTTGCTAATATATGCATATTATTATTAATATTGGATATAAAACACTCTGAAGTTTCTAAAACTGTTTGAATGATGTCTGTGAGTATAACAGAACTCATATGGCAGGCAAAAACCTGAGAAGAAATCCAAACAGGAAGTGAGAAATCTGAGGTTGGTGGATTTTAAAACCAGGACCAATTGAATTCACATTGGGACATGAATGAAGTCTTTAGAAACTTGAATGAAGATTCTACTGTGTTGTGGGACTGAATAAGAGCTGAATGAGTCAGCTTACTGGCAGAGAGTCATTTCCTGGTCACGTGCATTCCACATTTTTTATTTATTTTTTATTTTTTTTATTTCACCTTTTATTTAACCAGGTAGGCAAGTTGAGAACAAGTTCTCATTTACAATTGCGACCTGGCCAAGATAAAGCAAAGCAGTTTGACAGATACAACGACACAGAGTTACACATGGAGTAAAACAAACATACAGTCAATAATACAGTATTAACAAGTCTATATACAATGTGAGCAAATTAGGTGAGAAGGGAGGTAAAGGCAAAAAAGGCCATGGTGGCAAAGTAAATACAATATAGCAAGTAAAACACTGGAATGGTAGTTTTGCAATGGAAGAATGTGCAAAGTAGAAATAAAAATAATGGGGTGCAAAGGAGCAAAATTAATTAATTAATTAAATACAGTTGGGAAAGAGGTAGTTGTTTGGGCTAAATTATAGGTGGGCTATGTACAGGTGCAGTAATCTGTGAACTGCTCTGACAGTTGGTGCTTAAAGCTAGTGAGGGAGATAAGTGTTTCCAGTTTCAGAGATTTTTGTAGCTCGTTCCAGTCATTGGCAGCAGAGAACTGGAAGGAGAGGCAGGAAGAATTGGTTTTGGGGGTGACTAGAGAGATATACCTGCTGGAGCGTGTGCTACAGGTGGGAGATGCTATGGTGACCAGCGAGCTGAGATAAGGGGGGACTTTACCTAGCAGGGTCTTGTAGATGACATGGAGCCAGTGGGTTTGGCGACGAGTATGAAGCGAGGGCCAGCCAACGAGAGCGTACAGGTCGCAATGGTGGGTAGTATATGGGGCTTTGGTGACAAAACGGATTGCACTGTGATAGACTGTATCCAATTTGTTGAGTAGGGTATTGGAGACTATTTTGTAAATGACATCGCCAAAGTCGAGAATTGGTAGGATGGTCAGTTTTACAAGGGTATGTTTGGCAGCATGAGTGAAGGATGCTTTGTTGCGAAATAGGAAGCCAATTCTAGATTTAACTTTGGATTGGAGATGTTTGATATGGGTCTGGAAGGAGAGTTTACAGTCTAACCAGATACCTAAGTATTTGTAGTTGTCCACGTATTCTAAGTCAGAACGTAACGCGCCAATGTAAACTCAGATTTTTTTATATGAACTTTATCAAACAAAACACACATGTATTGTGTAACATGAAGTCCTATGAGTGTCATCTGATGAAGATCATCAAAGGTTAGTGATTAATTTGATCTCTATTTGTGCTTTTTGTGACTCCTATCTTTGGCTGGAAAATGGCTGTGTTTATTCTGTGGCTTGGTGGTGACCTTACATAATCATTTGTGGTGCTTTCGTTGTAAAGCATATTTGAAAGCGGACACTGTGGTGGGATTAACAACAAGATTACCTTTAAAACGGTATCAGATTACTGGTATGTTTGAGGAATTTTTATTATGAGATTTCTGTTGTTTTGAATTTGGCGCCCTGCACTTTCAATGGCTGTTGTCATATCCTCCCGTTGACGGGATTGCATCCATAAGAAGTTTTAAAGCAGACAGTGAAAATCCAGTGGATAAAATGCCTTCAATTCAATAAAATTCCATACAACTTCATCAATCCCATCAGGTGCAATACATAGAGAATTGTCCGAGCACATGCACACAATTACAGCATAAAGAGAAAAGCAGAATTTGCAACTAGGTACAGTATAGTATATACACTATTAGCCTGGATCAACTAAACTATACACTGACCTGTCTGTTGCTACAGTATAACTAAATGTTAACACCAGTCCAGACCAGACCAAATCAGTCCAGAGAGTAGGGTCCAGTGTGGGTTGAGGGTGAACTGAGTCCCAGTGAGAGAGGTCAGCCCCTAGCGTGAGGACAGAGAGACCCTGTGTATAAGTAATGAATGTTATGTGGCAGTTCTGGAGATAAGGTGTTCAGCCCGGTGCCGCGGCTAGGCAGCCAAGGGGCGAAATCCGAGGAGAGGGTACCACAGATACCCAGAGTCCATTACAGTCGCTCTATTCACTCAGACTGTTTTAAAGGCAAACTAGGACAAACGCCAGCCACAAACAGCCCAGCCAGGCTGTTCTCTATGGGAGGAATATACACTACCAGTCAAAAGTTTGGACACACCTTGTCACGCCCTGACCTTAGAGATCCTTTTAATTCTCTATTTGGTAAAGTTGTGGCGAAATCTGCACAGAGCCTTCACCGTGCACTGCCACTTTAAGAGCGCATGAGCAGTAAGGAAGAAGGAAATAAAGAGAGCTCATTCAGCTCTTTGGGGAGGAGCTCTTGGGTGGCGTGACAGTTTGATTGTGTGTGCTGTGCTGCAGAAGTTTTGTTTGTTTTTAGCGTGTGTAGTTTATAAAGTATTTAACTCAATCATCGGTGTGATCACTCTAGATCGTGGTTGTTTTTGTTTGGGACCGCGCCCGTTATGGATCGCATGGATTAGTAGCAACATTGTTGCGAAACTTTAACATACAAACCAACAAACCATCGGACAGTCAGACAGCACGCCTGAAGACCACAGCTAAGATTTATCTTTTTCTCTTTCTCTTCCCTCTCGTTCTAGTGCTAAACCCTGCAACAGACTCTCTATTTTTCCAATGCACTTCCCATTGAGCTGGATTATTATTGCCCTGCCAGAAGTATTTGGATGGACATTTTAGTTAAAAGGGAGGTTGCTTGCAAGTTGTGTATTGTTATGTGAACTGTATTTAGGTGAGGTGTACTAATGACATGTGGCCGAGAAGACTGTGGACATTTGTAAGGCCTTTGTTGTGTCGATGAACACCCCCCCCCATTCATACCCTCTGCACTCATCTACTAGAAAATAATACAAATGATTGCAAATCCTCTGTTGATGACTGGGTTCGTTCTTGTATGAAGTTGCTGTTGAATTGCTCTGCCATTATTAGTATTAGTATTATTGTATGAGGTATTCTTGTTGGGGTTACCCCTGTGCTGTGATGTGGGTTTTATATGGTGTGTATTCTCTCTTCTCTCCACTGGCTATCTGGTAAACAGGCTACACTCTAGGCAGTCTCTTCTGCTGATGTGTGTGGGTCTGGTAGTGGTACTCTCTCTATTCTACTATTTTCCTTTCGAACAAAATCTTTCTTTACCCCTCTCTAAATACCGCTCCAGAATTGGCGCCCGAAGAGGGACTTGAACCCTGGACCCTCAGATAAATACCGCTACAAAGTCAGGGTGTGACTAGGGTGGGCAATCTATGTTTTCTATTTCTTTGTTGGCCTGGTATGGTTCCCAATCAGAGGCAACCGTCTATCGTTGTCTTTGATTGGGGATCATATTTAGGCAGCCTTTTTCCACCCACCTTGTGGGATCTTGTTTTTGTGTAGCTGCCTGTGAGCAGCCCAGAACTTCACATTTAGTTTCCTTCTGTATTATCTTTGGTGAGTTGCATATTTATTAAACATGTGGGACTCTAAGTACGATCGTGACACACCTACTCATTCAAGGGTTTTTCTTTATTTTGACTATTTTCTACATTGTAGAATAATAGTGAGGACATCAAAACTATTTAATAATACATGTGGAGTCATGTAGTAACCAAAAAATAAACCACTACTAAAGGACACCAATAATAATAAGAGACTTGCTTGGGCCAAGAAACACAAGCAGTGGAAATCTGCCCTTTTGTCTGATAAATCCAAATTTGAGAGTTTTGGTTTCAACCTCTGTGTCTTTGTGTCTCTGTGTCTGTTCAGAATAGGTGAACAAATTATCTCTGCATGTGTGGTTCCCACCGTGAAGCATGGAGGAGGAGGTGTGATGGTGTGGGGATGTTTTGCTGGTGACACTCTCAGTGATTTATTTAGAATTCAAGGCACACTTAACCAGCATTGCTACCACAGCATTCTGCAGCGATACGCCATCCCATCTGGTTTGTGCTGAGTGGTATTATCATTTGTTTTTCAACAGGACAATGACCCAATACACACCTCCAGGATGTGTAAGGGCTATTTGACCAACGAGAGTGATGGAGTGCTGCATCAGATTACCTGGCCTCCACAATCACCTGACCTCAACCCAATTGAGATGGTTTGGGATGAGTTGGACTGCAGAGTGAAGGAAAAGCAGCCAACAAGTGCTCAGCATAGGTGGGAACTGCTTCAAGACTGTTGGAAAAGCATTCCTCATGAAGCTGGTTGAGAGAATGCCAAGAGTGTGTCATCAAGGCAACGGGTGGCTACTTTGAAGAATATAAAATATAATTTGATTTGTTTAACACTTTTTTGGTTACTACCTGATTCCATGTGTATTATTTCAAAGTTTTGATGTCTTCACTATTATTCTACTATGTAGAAATAGTAAAAATAAAGAAAAACCCTTGAATGTGTAGGTTTGTCAACTTTTGACTGGTACTGTATATACACAATAAAATACAAACACAGTAATGAGAAATACAAATAAAACATCACAAATCACCAAGGAAAACAGTTACATTTCTCCACAAACTAAGTCTCCAATCAATACATGAAATTGTTGGAATGACACCAGAAATAATATATGAATTTTGTTCCAGCAATATCATCAAACATCAAAACTAAAAGCAGATTTACCTCGCTCGGTGGAGACCCTAGGAACCTCAGAGTTAACCAATCCTGTTAACGGATTAGACAACTCAGGTGTGTGTACTTCAACAGCAAAATTAGATAAGACAGACGTTTATGAAGTAGGGCCTCTAGAGAGGAGGCTCCCTCTCTCCTCTCCTCTCTTTATCTATCTACTCTACTCCCTCCTTTTCCTTGTGAGGAGAACTCCAGGTTAATTGACAGGGCCTTTCAGCAGTGTGGCGTTAATGTGGCATAGCCTCCTCCTACCACCCTTCCCTCCATCCCTTCACCCCAATAGCCCATCTGTTCATTGCGTCTTTCATGTCAGTGTGACCAATCCCTCATATTGTAGGCTCCAAGGGCACACTGCTGCATACACACTGAGAAACACTCATGCAAACACTCAGAGGGTCAAATGTCAATTACAGCTCCGCTATTCGCTCAGACTGACTCAAAGGCAAACAAGGACAAACCCCAGCCACAGAAAGCCCAGCCAGGTTGTACTATATGGGAGAAATATGTGCCTGTGTGACTCAGTTGTTAGAGTGTGGCACTTGCAATGCCAGGGTTGTGGGTTTGATCCCCACAAGGGACCCTTATGAAAATGTATACACTCACTACTGTAAGTCACTGTGGATAAGAGTTTCTGTCTGATACATGACTAAAATGTAAATGAATACAGCTGGGCACACCTTATCCCTCCTACATATTACTACAGATCAACGCTTCAATGCTGCCCAAATGACGATGTGATATTATACTACCGGTAGGAATTTTTCCCCACCATGTTACCTGACCTGGGAAAACTCCTGCCTGTAGTTATTACCTATGAGTATTTCCTGGTTAGACAAATCATGTGCTCTAATTATCAGACTCCTTAATACCATGCAAGGGTCAAGGCAAGAATGCTAAGTGATTTCCTTGCTAACGAAGTCTAGAAAGTATCCTATTCCCTTTCTAGACTGTTTTTATGTCCAAAAGCTTTTCATGACACACAGACCCACTTCAATCCCAGACCAATAGTCTCTTCTGAGCTCCATGGCCCTCTCTCCACATCATCAATATGGATAAAGACCTGTATTCCTGTGTGTATTTCTGTGTGTTCAATAGGGCTAAGTCACAACACTATGTCTGCTCTAACTTTGCCACTATCTTTAGCCTTTTTCTTCGCATCACTCTCCCTTCCTTCCTTCCTTCCTTCCTTCCTTCCTTCCTTCCTTCCTTCCTTCCTTCCTTCCTTCCTTCCTTCCTCCCTCTCGGTCTCTCTTCTCAGCAGTTCTTTATTCGTGCCTTCGACCTCTACGATTCCCGCCTGTAACCTCCATCACTGCCTTCATCGACCTTCGACCTCTACTCTGCCAGCCTGTAACCTCCATCACTGCCTTCATCGACCTTCGACCTCTACGCTGCCAGCATGTAACCTCCATCACTGCTTACATCGACTTTCAACCTCTACACTGCCAGCCTGTAACCTCTTTCATCACAGCTTGAAGACTCAGGAGTCTATCTGTTAATTGTATCTGCGAGTTGGAGCCATACTGTTTTCTACCGGCCCTCCGCGAGTAGGGGACAGCCGCCAAGCTGTGAGTGTCCTTTCAAATACCCACTCTCTATGCTCTATCACCACGACGCCCACATCAACCTGCTGCTATTTACACAGCTGCATACATTTCACACACTCACATACACACAACCCAAGCATGCACAAAAGTACACAGGAGCACACACACACACACACAGAAACCTGTACACACAGCCACACACAGCCAGAAAGTATACATAAAGTATTGTGACTCTGATACTCCTGTACCTATCATAACTTGTGACGGATTAGACATACAGTAATTACGGCGTTAGCGTTGTGTGGTAACAGAGAGACCAGAACAGGTGTCTACTGTCCTGTACCACACACTGAGACAATGCTCCATACTGAGAAGTATGAGAGGAGTCACTGGGAGCCTCACTGTATCCCTCCACAGCCTACACAGCTGCTTCATCCCAGCTGGTGGGGACCTCTGCTCAGCCTGTCAGACTTGACTGCTCCGCCCATGCTGTCACACCCATATGGGAGGGAGGGAGGGGTTTTTGTGCTGTTACCACCTGTCAGGAGCTCATGCTGTCACACCCATATGGGAGGGAGGGGGGTTTGTGCTGTTACCACCTGTCAGGAGCTCATGCTGTCACACCCATATGGGAGGGAGGGGGGTTGTGCTGTTACCACCTGTCAGGCGCTCATGCTGTCACACCCATATGGGAGGGAGGGAGGGGTTTTTGTGCTGTTACCACCTGTCAGGAGCTCATGCTGTCACACCCATATGGGAGGGAGGGGGGGTTTGTGCTGTTACCACCTGTCAGGAGCTCATGCTGTCACACCCATATGGGAGGGGGTTTTTGTGCTGTTACCACCTGTCAGGAGCTCATCCTGTCACACCCATATGGGAGGGAGGGGGGGGGGTTGTGCTGTTACCACCTGTCAGGAGCTCATGCTGTTACACCCATATGGGAGGGAGGGGGGTTTGTGCTGTTACCACCTGTCAGGAGCTCATGCTGTCACACCCATATGGGAGGGGGTTTTGTGCTGTTACCACCTGTCAGGAGCTCATCCTGTCACACCCATATGGGAGGGAGGGGGGTTGTGCTGTTACCACCTGTCAGGAGCTCATGCTGTTACACCCATATGGGAGGGAGGGGGGGGGTTTGTGCTGTTACCACCTGTCAGGAGCTCATGCTGTCACACCCATATGGGAGGGAGGGGTTTTTGTGCTGTTACCACCTGTCAGGAGCTCATCCTGTCACACCCATATGGGAGGGAGGGGGGGTTGTGCTGTTGCCACCTGTCAGGAGCTCATGCTGTCACACCCATATGGGAGGGAGGGTTTTTTTTTGTGCTGTTACCACCTGTCAGGAGCTCATGCTGTCCCTCTACAGAGAATATTTCTACCCTTCTCTCTGTCAAAGTTCTTTCTGTCTTCCAAAAAGTTTCTCTATCATTCTTTCTGCTCACTCTCTCCTCTCTTTATGTCTTCTCCCTCCTTTCTGCCATTCTAAACCTCCATGGAGTCTGACTCTCCCTCTCTCTGTCTGCTCCATGGAGTCTGACTCTCCCTCTCTCCTCTGCTCCCTCCATGGAGCCTGGCTCTCCCTCTCTATGTCTGCTCCATGGAGTCTGACTCTCTGTATCCTCTGCTCCCTCCATGGAGCCTGGCTCTCCCTCTCTATGTCTGCTCCATGGAGTCTGACTCTCTGTCTCCTCTGCTCCCTCCATGGAGCCTGGCTCTCCCTCTGCTCCCAGCATGGAGTCTGATTCTCCCTCTCTGTTTGCTCCATGGAGTCTGACTCTCCCTCTTTCTTCTTCTCCCTCCATGGAGTCTGACTCTCTCTGTCTCCTCTGCTCCCTCCATGGAGCCTGGCTCTCCCTCTGCTCCCAGCATGGAGTCTGATTCTCCCTCTCTGTTTGCTCCATGGAGTCTGACTCTCCCTCTTTCTTCTTCTGCCTCCATGGAGTCTGACTCTCTCTGTATCCTCTGCTCCCTCCATGGAGTCTGACTCCCTCTCTCCTCTGCTCCCTCCATGGAGTCTGACTCTCTCTCTCTGTCTGCTCCTTGTATGGAGTATGGCTCTCTCCCTCTCAGTCTGCTCCATGGAGTCTGACTCTCCCTCTCTCCTCTTCTCCCTCCATGGAGTCTGACTCTCCCTCTCTCCTCTTCTCCCTCCATGGAGTCTGACTCTCCCTCTGTCTGCTCCCAGCATGGAGTCTGACTCTCCCTCTGTCTGCTCCCAGCATGGAGTCTGACTCTCCCTCTGTCTGCTCCCAGCATGGAGTCTGGCTCTCTCCCTCTCTCCTCTGCTCCCTGCATGGAGTCTGGCTCTCTCTGTCTCTCTGTCTGCTCCATGGTGTCTGGCTCTCTCTGTCTCTCTGTCTGCTCCATGGTGTCTGGCTCTCTCTGTCTCTCTGTCTGCTCCATGGAGTCTGGCTCTCTCTGTCTCTCTGTCTGCTCCATGGTGTCTGGCTCTCTCTGTCTGCTCCATGGAGTCTGACTCTCCCTCTCTCTGTCTGCTCCTTTCTTTCTTCCTTTCTTTCTTTCTTTCTTTCCTTCCATGTATTATTAACCATACTCATTAATCACTCACTCCCCGTCACTCGATCAGCTCTCACTGCCATTGTCCCTACAGCAGTTGGTCAGTCAGTCACAACACAACACTCAAACACACATTTGTTTTACTATCCATGTGGGGAACCAATAATTGATTCCTTAACTCCGAACCCTAAGCCCAATCCCTAACCATAACCCTAATCCGTACTGTAACCCTAACCCTAAACCTAACCCCTAAGCCAAAAATAGACTTTTGCCTTGTGGGTACTGGCAAATTTTCCTTATTTTACTGTCCTATACACAAACACACACACACACAAGCACACACAGCTATTTCCACTTGGGAGCCTCATCAACAGAGACATTTATCCTTCCAGGAACCATGTTGCTGAACTTCCATATTGTATAGTAAACATTTGCATGACAAAGTTGATATTTTATGAGCTGCTTCTCCCTCCTCTGTTAGTTCCTTGTGTTTTCCTTGGTGAGTTTTTGTTCTGATGCTTCGTGATAAAAGCATCCGGATGAAAACAAAGCTGAGACCGGAGCACTAAAAGCAAACTTATAAAACCTGAATGAGGAGAGAACACAAGTTATCCAATGGGAAGAAAGGATAGCATGCGTTGTCTGGGACACAACAAACACATTGTCTGTCTGTGGCGCAGTAGAATCAGATGACCCATTATCATTCCATGTGTTTGAGCACTGACTCCAGCTAGCTACCATCCACACAAAGTGTGGGGAAAAGCTGGGGCTTTAGACATTCATTTTTAGCACACTCCGCCAATCCTGATGTTCTAGCCGTGTCTGAATCCTGGCTTCTACTTTTAAAGATCCATCTCTCCAGAAATAAGTCCCTCAGTGTTCTCGCTTGTTATAGACCCCCCTCAGCTCCCAGATGTGCCCTGGACACCATATGTGAATGGATTGCTCCCCATCTATCGTCAGAGTTCGTACTGCTAGGTGACCTAATTTGGGATATGCTTTTCCGCTAGCGGAACCCCTCGACAACATTCTGCTGAAAAGGCAGAGCGCGAAATTCAAAAATATTTTTTAGGAATATGTAACTTTCATACATTCACAAGTGTGATACATCAAATTAAAGCTTAACTTCTTGTTAATCTACCCATCGTGTCTGATTTCAAAAAAGCTTTACAGTGAAAGCACACCATATGATTATGTTAGTTCAGAGCCTAGTCACAAAAACACATACAGCCATTTTTACAGCCAAAGAGAGGAGTCACAAAAAGTAGAACTAGAGATAAAATGAATCACTAACCTTTGATCTTCATCAGATGGCACTCATAGGACTTCATGTTACACAATACATGTATGTTTTGTTCGATTAAGTTCCTATTTCTATCCAAAAATCTCAGTTTACATTGGCGTAGCAGGAAGTAGCAGGAAGTTCCTATTTACAGTGCCTTGCGAAAGTATTCGGCCCCCTTGAACTTTGCAACCTTTTGCCACATTTCAGGCTTCAAACATAAAGATATAAAACTGTATTTTTTTGTGAAGAATCAACAACAAGTGGGACACAATCATGAAGTGGAATTTATTGGATATTTCAAACTTTTTTAACAAATCAAAAACGGAAAAATTGGGCGTGCAAAATTATTCAGCCCCCTTAAGTTAATACTTTGTAGCGCCACCTTTTGCTGCGATTACAGCTGTAAGTCGCTTGGGGTATGTCTCTATCAGTTTTGCACATCGAGAGACTGAAATGTTTTCCCATTCCTCCTTGCAAAACAGCTCGAGCTCAGTGAGGTTGGATGGAGAGCATTTGTGAACAGCAGTTTTCAGTTCTTTCCACAGATCTCCTCCCTCCCTCCCTCCCTCCCTCCCTCATCCACTAGCCACCTCCCTCCATCATCCACTAGCCACCTCCCTCCATCATCCACTAGCCACCTCCCTCCATCATCCACTAGCCACCTCCCTCCATCATCCACTAGCCACCTCCCTCCCTCCCTCCATCATCCACTAGCCACCTCTCTCTCTCCCTCTCTCTCTTCCTCTCCCTCCCTCTACCCCTCACTGCGAACAGGCCCAGTAGATGTAGATAGAGTCTCAGGAAGGCAGACAGGGGATAAATCCTGTGGCTGCTGACTGCAGGCTGTCAAGACCCTTCAGTTAATCAAAGTTACTACAGGGCTACAGGCCACTAAATCACGCTCCAGTAACATGCACTATAATACGCTGAGGTAAACTCACACAATCTCACCAAGACTAGCCTCCAGCCATATAAACATCAGAAGATTATACTGTGCTCCCAACATCCCAAATGATGATGGGGGGCTTTTCAGATGTTGATTATGGTGTAACCCCCCACGCTAAGACACACCACACACACACGCAAACACTCGCACACACAAATCAGTAATCCGAGTCACATTCAATTGATGATGCCAACACAATGTAATGCCTGTTGCCACACATACAGAATGGATTTTATCTCATCACCCAGGCTTCTTCAGTCAGTAACACAGCCCATGTCTCCTCTTTTTGAACAAGATAACTTTAATGTATGGGGGTTATTAGGAACTGCACAATGAACTTGAGATCCAATGTACCATCCATCTGCCCTGCTCAACCCTCCCTAAACTGTGAATTAGCATTGACTTTGCTGATAGCTACTTTACTTAGGAAAAATGTACTTACTATGAATGACAGATGTGGTTGTCTATCTTAAGATGAATACACAAACTGGCTAAGAGAGTCTGCTAAATGACTAAAATGTAAATGTAGAGGGAGGTGAATTAACTAACGATGGAAGCAGCCTCCTGTTTAGGAAGCTCTCTAACCAATTTCCTGAGTAAGTTTCTAGTGTTGAGCGATTAGCACTTTTTGAGGTCGGTTCGGTTTCAATTCGATTATTACAAAATAAATAACGGTTTTCAATTTCAGTTATGATTATATATATATTTTACATGAAATGCTCTATGCATTATGTGGGTTGAATGCTGTAAGAACACAGAATAAAAACGATGAATAAAAGTCCCATGATGGTAGTGTCAGGTTGTGCGCTACTGGTAAGAAGTCAGGTGCAGGAGAGCAGAGGGTTGTGATCAGGCGCACAATTTAATTGGCAGAATGGGGGGCTAACCCCCCGAAACATGAAACATGTAACAAAACAATTCTACACAAAGACATGGGGGAATATATATGTAGTGTGATTGGGGAATGTAAACCAGGTGTGCGGGGAAACAAGACAAAACAAATGGAACAATGACAAGTGGATCGGCAATGGCTAGAAGACTGGTGACGTCGACCACCGAACGCCGAACGCCGCCCGAACAAGGAGAGGAGCTGACTTCGGCGGATTTTGTGACAGGTAGTGACTGAACATTACTGCCTATCACTTATTAACCATCATTAATTCACATGAATTTACTTTAATAAAGTATTTCAGTTGTTGTGTGCACTGTCTTTTCTGTCATTTCAACACTAAAACACTGTAGGATGCACAGTATAATACCCTAAATATGTTTTACAGCATTCATGCTGTACATTGCACTGCAGTATGGGTAAAATGCTGAAAAATATTATTATTAACTGTAATTAGGAAGCCTCCTGTAAAAATGACTCTAACATTCAGTAATAGCTTATGTCTACTGTAGATTCAAATGATCCATTTCAGGCGCCAACCTTTTGCTGTCCGGTGAGACACATGAAGATCAGACTATTTCAGTAAATACCTTCTTCAAGAGGCTGTGAAGTGGAAGAATATTTTCAGCAGCTGCTGGGTACTGTAGGTACCTTGCCTTGTTTATAAGTATATTTATTGCTAAACAATGTTGAATTGCTGCACGTTTTTCTTAGCTAACCTAGCTAGATAGCCGGCTAATGTATGCTAGCTAGTTCAAGTTGACAAAAAAACATTTTGGTCTGCTCTAAATTGTTCGTAAATATCCAGCTGTGCAACCTAGAAAAACATCACCCAGAGAATACTGTGACCCTAGGCTGTATCCCAGCCGCTGAGTGCCGTAGAGAATACTGTGACCCTAGGCTGTATCCCAGCCGCTGAGTGCCGTAGAGAATACTGTGACCCTAGGCTGTATCCCAGCCGCTGAGTGCCGTAGAGAATACTGTGACCCTAGGCTGTATCCCAGCCGCTGAGTGCCGTAGAGAATACTGTGACCCTAGGCTGTATCCCAGCCTCTGAGTGCCGTAGAGAATACTGTGACCCTAGGCTGTATCCCAGCCTCTGAGTGCCGTAGAGAATACACTGAGCGCAGATTTGGGACCATTATGTTTCCACCATTACTACAGAGAAAATGGCTTGTTTCTAGCAGTTCAAAAAACTGTGGCCATATTTTACACATAAACTGCGTTGTGGGCCATACTTGCGAGCCGCTGAAACTGATGTGAATGACCATCCAGTGACCGAGGACCTAAGTGCAGTGCCACTGGTCAGCTGTAGCCTAACACAGTGTAAGCGGTGGAAACTAGTAACATGGCAAATTTTACAATTATATAATACTTCAAGTAGGATAGCTGCCTACACAAGAAATTGGTATCCATCTAGGTGTCATTGTGATATATTCTACTCAATGAGGAGAGCATAAATGGCTAAAACATCAGGACACAGTGTCCTCTTTAGCTGTCACAACCCTGTGGGATTTGCGTGACATCTGCGTGACATAAATCACTGTTTTGTAGGCCAGGATTGTCCATATTGCCTCTCACGCTAACCATTTGTTTAATTTAAAAAACATTGTTCCATAATGTTACATTATTAGCTAAACCTGTCCACATTACCAGTAGTATGCAAACATTTGGTAGCACAGCTAGAAACGAAAATGTTGTGAGTCTGGTAACATAATCTGTGATATTGTGTCGGTTATAGCAATGTATTAGTTTGCTACGGTTTGAAGTAGGTGTATCTATGTGTCTTATTTGTATTTGTTCAACGTCTCAATTGATTTCATAAACTATATCGGATATGTGCTGTAGGTTCGAATCAACCCAAGATGATGAATCCTGAAGATGGGACAAAGTGCATGACAAGGTGTCCCAGAAGAAGTCAGCTGTTTGTTCTCAATGCTCTCAATGCCTACCTTGCCCCATTCTTCCAAGAGCTCACTGAGTTTGAATGAAGACCTCTAGAGAGGTAAGTACACACACACACACACACACACACACACACACACACACACACGCGACACTAGCTTGATATGTCCCTTGTCCCCTGTCTTTTTACCCACAGAGTAACAGCCCCGGTGCTCTCTGTCTCTCATTCTATTCTTTATTTTTCTATGCTTGTCCTAGTGATGAGAAGAGCTGACAAATCAGAATTGAGGAGGATTGTTACGGAGCCCCATGAGGAACACCTGATGTTTCGCTGACTTCTCTCTCCTGGATGCTCTCCGGCCCAAACTGTCCTGTTGTGTGTTTCACATCCTCTGGACCCCTTTACCCCAAACAGAGTTGCCCCTGATCATAGACCAGGCTGCATCACAGCCTGACACCTATAACACCAGGGGTCGCAGGAAGGCCAAGAAGAACATCAGGGACCTCAGCCACCCGAGCCATGGCCTGGCGAACCCAATGGTTACTTACTTTCCCTGATGCTCTCCATATGGACATTGTCTCCACACCCACTCAATGGTCATTTAGTCTCACTGCTGCGCCCCCTATGGTCAATGTCCACCCCAATGGACATGTATTTATTCATCACTGCTACAGTTGTTATTATGTATATAGTACTCTTTCTGTAGTATTAGTACTACTATTTCTATAGTACTAGTACTATTGCTCCTTTAATCAGGACAACAGTTTTCAGCTGTGCTAACATAATTGAAAAAGGGTTTTCTAATGATCAATTAGCCTCTTAAAATTGTGAATTTGGATTAGCTAACACAACGTGCCATTGGAACACAGGAGTGATGGTTGCTGATAATGGGCCTCTGTACACCTATGTAAATATTCCATTAAAATTCAGCCGTTTCCAGCTACAATAGTTATTAACCTCTTAGAACTCTTGCTCTATACTGCCCCTTTTGGAGAAAGTGCATGCCCATAGTAAACTGAAAATATTTTTCCCCAAAATTGCTAATATATGCATATAAAAAATATTATCGAATAGAAAACACTCTAAAGCTTCTAAAACCGTTTAAATTTTGTCTCTATGTAAAGCAGAACTCTCAGAACATGCATTCTGCCAAACTATCTCTTGTCATCTGAAAAGTTGGCCCACCTTTGACGTCATCGCAAACACCCTCCCCAAACAGTCACAGCTCTGGGAAGAGTATCTACGTGTTCAGCGCGATCTCAGCTTTCAATGGGGCTTCTCATTGTGAGAATCGCCCGCTCGCTAGAGTTTGAGCATGCCGAAAGCTGCCAGTCACTCAAAAAAACGGTCACTTTTATGTGCGCAATGGTCAAGTCCTCTCTTTTTTCCAAGATCGATTGAACGGTGCCTGTGTTTCTGTTCGTTCTCAAAATTGCTGTACACCTTTATAACATGTTAAAGCTTGATTATGAAGTTAGTTTGACAAGTTAACTCGACATATAATATAGAATTTCGACGTTTTGGTGCGCATCCACTTGAATTTTGCCTACATTTCGACCGAAATGTGGCTATTTTGAGAACCGAAAGACGCAGACTTGAAAACTAAACGCTGTTTTGGTAAGTATAATCCCTTCCAGGTCTTTTGATGGAAGAACAGCAAAGGTAAGGGAATATTTGTGTTAATTTTGGGTTTCTGTCGACTCCAAGGTAGAGGAGCCAGAATGCTACTTTTTGAGCGCTGTCTCATAGTATAGCCTAATGAACGCATCCTGTAACGTTAAAAATAAATGTAACACAGCGATTGCATTTAGAAGAAGTGTATCTTCCTATACATATGTAAAACATGCATATTTAGTCAAAGTTTATGATGTGTATTCCTTGTTAGCTGACGTTATCTGCCGGAGCTATTTCATTTCTCCTGACATTTTAGTAGCATTTTTTGAACGATGCGTCATTGTAAACAGAGATTTATGGATATATATTGCAGATTATTGTTACGGTTTTCTTCCGTCGAAGGAGAGTCGGACCAAAATGCAGCGTGGTTAGTTCAACACATCTTTAATGAAGAAAAAACACGAACAATATAAAACAACAAACGGAATGTGAAAACCTATACAGCCTATCTGGTGACAACTAACCCAGAGACAGGAACAATCACCCACGAAATACTCAAAGAATATGGCTGCCTAAATATGGTCCCAATCAGAGACCTATACAGCCTATCTGGTGACAGGCAGCCTCAGCCTCAGGCAGCCATAGACTATGCTAGACACCCCACAAAACCCCCATGACAAAAACGCACCACAATAACCCATGTCACACCCCTGGCCTGACCTGACAAACATACATCACTTCGACCAGGGCGTGACAGAACACCCCCCCCAAGGTGCGGACTCCCGGACGCACATCAATACAATAGGGAGGGTCCGGGTGGGCGTCTGTCCATGGTGGCGGCTCCGGCTCGGGACGTGGACCCCACTCCATCAATGAGGGGAAGCTCGGCACTGAGGGGAAGCCCGGCACTGAGGGGAAGCCCGGCACTGAGGGGAAGCCCGGCACTGAGAGGAAGCCCGGCACTGAGAGGAAGCCCGGCACTGAGAGGAAGCCCGGCACTGAGAGGAAGCCCGGCACTGAGAGGAAGCCCGGCACTGAGAGGAAGCCCGGCACTGAGAGGAAGCCCAGCACTGAGAGGAAGCCCAGCACTGAGAGGAAGCCCAGCACTGAGAGGAAGCCCAGGCAGGTAGTTTGCTCCGGCAGATCCTGGCTGGCTGGCGGATCTGGAAGAGTCTGGTTGACTGGCGGATCTGGAAGTGTCTGGTTGACTGGCGGATCTGGAAGTGTCTGGTTGACTGGCGGATCTGGAAGTGTCTGGTTGACTGGCAGATCTGGAAGTGTCTGGTTGACTGGCGGATCTGGAAGTGTCTGGTTGACTGGCGGATCTGGAACAGTCTGGCTGACTGGCGGATCTGGAACAGTCTGGCTGACTGGCGGATCTGGAAGAGTCTGGCTGACTGGCGGATCCTGGCTGATTGGCGGATCTGGAAGAGTCTGGCTGACTGGCGGATCCTGGCTGACTGGCGGATCTGGAAGATCCTGGCTGACTGGCGGATCCTGGCTGACTGGCGGATCCTGGCTGACTGGCAGATCTAGCTGCTCTGGCTGCTCCATGCAGACTGGCAGCTCTGGCTGCTCCATGCAGCTCTGGCTGCTCCATGCAGCTCTGGCTGCTCCATGCAGACTGGCAGCTCTGGCTGCTCCATGCAGACTGGCAGCTCTGGCTGCTCCATGCAGCTCTGGCTGCTCCATGCAGCTCTGGCTGCTCCATGCAGACTGGCAGCTCTGGCTGCTCCATGCAGACTGGCAGCTCTGGCTGCTCCATGCAGACTGGCAGCTCTGGCTGCTCCATGCAGACTGACAGCTCAGGCTGCTCCATGCAGGCTGGCAGCTCTGGCTGCGCTGAACAGGCGGGAGACTCCAGCAGCGCAGGAGAGCAGAAAGGCTCCGACAGCGCTGAAATTGGCGGGAGGCTCTGGCAGCGCTAAACAGGCGGGAGACTCCGACAGCGCTAAACAGGCGGGAGACTCCGACAGCGCTAAACAGGCGGGAGACTCCGACAGCGCTGGAGAGGAGGAAAGCTCTGGCAGCGCTAAACAGGCGAGGCGCACTGAAGGCCTGGTGTGTGGTGCTGGCACTGGTGGTACTGGGCCGAGGACACGCACAGGAAGCCTGGTGCGGGAAGCTGCCACCGGAGGACTGGTGTGTGAAGGTGGCACAGGATGGACCGGACCATGAAGGCGTACTGGAGGGCCTGAGAGCAGGACTGGCACAGGACGTGCAAGGCTAGGTAGGTACACAGGAGGCCTAGTGCGTGAGGCTGGCACAATTTTCACCAGCCGACTAACACGCACCTCAGGACGAGTATGGAGCGCTGACCCAGGTGCCATTAAATCCCCGACACGCTCCGTCGGGCGAATACCGTACCTAAAGCACCAACTCAGCAACTCCCTCATAACTCTCTCCTCCAATTTCCCCATTAACTGCTTCACAGTCTCTGCTTCGCTCACCTCTAATACCGGCTCTGGTTCTGGTCTCCTCCTTGGCTCCTCACGATAAACAGGGGGAGTTGGCTCAGGTCTTAACCCTGACTCTGCCACACTCTCCCTGAGCCTCCCCCCAATAAATTTATGGGGCTGACTCTCGGGCTTCCATCCGCGTCGCCGTGCTGCCTCTTCATACCAGCGCCTCTCCGCTTTCTTCGCCTCCAGTTCTTCTTTGGGGCGGCGATATTCTCCAGGCTGGGCCCAGGGTCCTTTTCCGTCCAATATCTCCTCCCAAGTCCAGAAGTCCTTTGATCGCTGCTCCTCACGATAAACAGGGGGAGTTGGCTCAGGTTTGAACGCTGACTCTGCCAAACTCTCCCTGGGCCCCCCCCCCCCAAGAATCTTTTGGGGCTGACTCTCGGGCTTCCTTCTGCGCCGCCGTGTTTTTCTCTTCAACTCTATTCTCCTATAGCCCTCCTCGCACTGCTCCAGCGAATCCCAGGCGGGCTCCGGCACTCTCTCTGGGTCGACCGCCCACCTGTCTTTTTCCTCCCAAGTCCCAATTTTCCTCCCAATTTAGGTTAAAACATTTTCATTGAAACAGACATTGTAGTCTGTCATGGAAATGTTTGTTTGTGCTTTTCTAATAACTGATTTCTGTGTTCTGTTTGTGCTTTTCTATAAACCAATTTCTGAAAGGACCGACGCTGGAGTCGAGAAGCAGGTACAAGGAGTCAACATTTAATTAGGAGCAGACATGGAACAGGACAGGAACATTGTCAGAAACGGGTAAAAACAGCCATAAGACAATCAATGCAGCAGCGGGGAACAGAGCTGGGGAACTGACAAATATATGAGAGGTAATAAACAGGTGATTGAGTCCAGGTGAGTCCAATCATTCACTGATGAGCGTGACAAGGGAAGTCAGGTGTGCATAATGATGGTGGCAGGAGTGCGTAATGCAGGGCAGCCTGGTGCCCTCAAGCGCCAGGAGGGAAGAGTGGGAGCAGTCGTGACCATTTCTGTGTTCATGCATGTGACTGGTTGAACGAATCCTCACTATCAGTATCTGCAATTTGGCAGTATGCCCAGAACCTTGTTTAGAGAAAGGGATATCTCAGTTTCAAGGTTTCAGCTTAGAGAGAAGAAGCCTCATTAACGGGACTGACAGACGTTCACTATGGTGCATCATGTTTGTTGGAACCTCTCCAGTGTGCTAACAATAAACAATGATTAATTTAATATTGACTTCGAGTGTTCCTGTGTAAAAATGTCCCTGACAATTCTTCTGATGCAGGGATGGGGAATAAATGGCGATCAACAGTGTTATTGCCACGGACGAAGTTGACCAAGTTTTGAATTCAGTGGAATGCCCAGTGGAAGCATGATTATAATAGCGAAGGAGAAAAATGAGATGGAGAAAATGTTGGCGTTTGATTGCAAATATGCGGAGGGAGTCGAAAAGAGTACACAGAAGGCTGTTGTATAAAACACCTGTCTCCGAATTACTGTACATCTTCAAACTAAGGGCAAACTTGGCATCCGTGACAGAGAGGGAGAAGCGTTCATCCATGTATACGTGTCAGAGTTTAGCTAGCTTCATTTTCAGATATTATAGGTACGTTTAACATTTAGTCAAAGTCATTTTCATTGCAAGTTAAAGTGTACTGTTATTTAGCTAGCTAACGTTAGCTGACTGGCTCCCTAGCTCCCTAGCTAACGTTACGTGTATGATCTGTGTAGTAATATTATTTGTATGTCAGAAAGCAATTTGTATTGCTAGTTATAGTCTAATGTTAGCTAGCTGGCTGACATTGAACCTAGTTGGTTAGCTTTAGCTACCTACAGATTCATGCACGGTGGCTAGCTATACAATCAGTATAGGTTGGGATAATTGCCGTGTCAGAATTGGGAACTTGGACATCTCTGACTTCTTCAACCTCAGGAGGCTGAAGAAATGTGGCTTGGCACCTAAATCCCTCACAAACCTTTGCAGATGCACAATTGAGAGCATCCTGTCAGGCTATATCACCGCCTGGTATGGCAACTGCACCACCCAGAACCGCAGGGCACTCCAGAGGGTACGTATCACCGGGGGCAAACTACCTGCCCCCCAGGACACCTACAGCACCCGATGTCACAGGAAGGCCAAAAATATCATCAATGACCACAACCACCCAAGCCACTTCCTGTTCACCCTGCTATCATTCGAAATGCGAGGTCAGTACAGGTGCATCAAAGCTGGGACTGAGAGTGAAAAACAGCTTCTATGTCAAGGCCATCAGACTGTTAAATTGCCATCACTAGCATTTTAAAGGCTGCTGCCTATATACATAGACTTGAAATCACTGGCCACTTTAATAAATGGTAGCACTAGTCACTTTAATGTTTAAATATTTTGCATTACTTGTCTCATATGTATAGACTGTATTCTATTCTACTGTATCTTTGTCTATGCCACTCTGACATTGCTCGTCCATATATTTATATATTCTTAATTCCATTCCTTTACTTAGATTTCTGTGCATTGGGTATATGCTGTGAAATTGTTAGGTATTACTTCAACATTACTGTACTGTCGGAGCTAGAAACACAAGCATTTCGACTACACCCACACTAACATCTGTTAAACATGTGTACTGTACGTGACAAATCAAATCTGATTTGAAGAATCAACTCAGAATTATAAAATATTTATACAGTATTTATCTGGACACTTCCTATTTTTGATAACGCTACAATGCAAATGTAACCTTTTCACTGTCCCGTTTACGCCTGCTGTATCCTTTGCATGTGAAAAATAAACTTTGATTTGATATAGTGTGTTTACCAGAGACAGTAATGTGAAGAACAAGATGACCTGCGTGAGCTGCCCAGTGACGCGAGACTACCAGACGGGCTAAATGCCTTTTATGCTCGCATCGAGGCAAGCAACACTGAAGCATATGCATGAGAACACTAGCTGTTCCAGACGACTGTGTGATCACTCTTTCTGTAGCCAATGTGAGCAAGACATTTAAACAGGTCAACATTCACAAGGTCGCGGGGCTAGACAGATTACCAGGACATGTACTCAGAGCATGCGCAGACCAACTGGCAAGTACCTACATGTTTCAAGCAGACCACCATAGTCTCTGCGCCCAAGAACATGAAGGTAACCTGCCTAAATGACTACCGCCCCATAGCACTCACGTCAGCAGCAATGAAGTGCTCTGAAAGGCCGGTCTTGGCTCACATCAACACCATCATCCCAGAAACCCTAGACCCACTCCAATTTACATTCCGCCCCAACAGATTCACAGATGACACAATCTCAATCAAACTCCACATTGCCCTTTCCCACCATGACAAAAGGAACACCTATGTGAAAATGCTGTTCATTGACTACAGCTCAGCATTCAATACCATAGTGACCCACAAAGGTCGTCACTAAGCTAAGGTCCCTGGGACTAAACACCTCCCTCTGCAACTGGATCCTGGACTTCCTGGCTGGCCGCCCCAGGTGGTAAGGGTAGGCAACAACACATCTGCTACACTGATCCTCAACACAGGGGCCCCTCAGGGGTGCGTGCTTAGTCCCCTTCTGTACTCTCTGTTCACCCACGGCTGCATGGCCAAGCACAAATCCAACACCATCATTAAGTTTGCTGACGACACAACGGTGCTAGGCCTGATCACCGACAACGATGAGACAGCCAAAAGGGAGGTCAGAGACCTGGCAGTGTGGTGCCAGGACAACAACCTCTCCCTCAACATGAGCAAGACAAAGGAGATGATCGTGGACAACAGAAAATGGAGGGCCGAACACACCCCCATTCACATCGACGGGGCTGTAGTTGAGCAGGTCGAGAGTTTCAAGTCCCTCTGTGTCCTCAGATCCTCAAAAAGTTCTACAGCTGCACCATCGAGAGCATCCTGACCAGTTGCATCACCCCCCGGATGATGGCATTCGACCGTAAGGTGCCTCAGAGGGTAATGCGTACAGCTCAGTACATCACTCGGTACTGTTATTTTATTGTGTTATTGTGTTACTTTTGATTTGATTTTTCACTTTATTTAATTTAGTAAATATTTTCTTAACTCTATTTCTTGAACTGCATTCTTGCTTAATGGCTTGTAAGTAAGCATTTCACGGTAAGATCTACACCGGTTGTATTCGGCGCATGTGACAAATAAAACATTTTAAATTATTTGAAAGTGAGATTAGGATATTGGCCAATGACTAGATAAAGTGTATTTTTGCTACTACTTTCAGCACTTTTAGTCTTGAAATCTTTGTTTATATCCTACACTACCTTACTTGCTCTGTTTAGCACATGGCCTCAAGTGAAGCCTTAAATAGACGGGTGGGGCTAAGACTTAAGAGGGTCTAGACAAAGAAGAGCTCCTCAGTAGGTGTACCAAAACATTTAAGGCCATTATCTCAAAAGTGTGGTTTCAAGTTGATCAACTTTCAAAGCTGAATTACTCACCCATTGTTCCTCAACTGCAGTGTATGATATATCATTTTCAAGCTCTGAATCTCTACTTTTATCCAATATAAAAAAAAAACACGATTTCAAATTTTGCTACATAGGAACGAATCGAGCCGGTCGGTCACATATACACACATACACACACACACACACACACCCCCACTCATGCACATACACAAACAGGAAAGAGACTGTGGTGAGATACATGGAGAGAGTGTGGAGGCGCCTCTCCCAATCCATCACTGTGTTTTAATGAGGCTTAACTCTCTCATTGTGGGAGTCAAGGGATCTACTGTTACCTTGTCTCCGTAGCTGAAGGCAGTTTTTGTTTTAATCATGCCATAAATTACACTTCCCGCCTGTGATGATACAAGAATGGTGCCAAATAGATGTGTGGGACTAAGGAAGGTAGGTGGTTAGGGGTTAGGTGTTGTCAATAGAGCTGGACATTCCGGGCTTCACAAACATGCAAGCATGTACGTCCGCACGCACGCACACATACACAGACCAAGTGTGATTGCAGAGCCTATTCTGTCCCACGCCATTTCATCCAATCACTTTGTAAAAATAAAGCTCATTAAACTATCACACAGTTACTCTGCACACTGTGAAGCATATGCTGCCTCTGCGGCTACTGCTGCGTTCCCAACTAAACACACATACACATACATACAGTACATGCAGGCACAGACATGCTAAGCCTAAGAAAAGCCTGTGCGAGCTCAGCCTAGGTGGTTGTTTTAAAGTGTGTCAGTTTATTAAATAAACACACTTGGAACAGCTAATGAGTCATGAAAGCCTACAGATGTTTCTAGCTCCTGCTGGAAGGAGAGAGAGAGGTCCGAGGTAGAGGAGTATTGTTTGGGAGATGTCAGGTGAGACAGGGAAGGAGAGAGTGAGGGAAGTGAAAGACAGGAGATGTGGGAGACAGATAATGAGAGAGAGTGGGAGAGGAGAGAGCAGGAGTGAGAGAGGATGACTTACAAAGAGAGAGAAAAGAAGGAAAAAGAGAGAGAAAGCAAGAGAGATGGAGAGCGAGGGAGAGGAGAGAGCAGGAGGGGGAAATTGAGCGAGGGAGTGAGGGATGATGAATTACAGAGAGAGAAAAGAGACAGTAGAGAAAAAAAGAAAAGAGAAAGAAAAAAGAGAGACTGGGGCAATAGGAGGTTTTGGCTCAGTGATGGTCTCTCTGCTGTCTGAAATAGAGACAGAATGGTAACCTACGGCCATATTGATTCGGAGGCACAGACTCATTTGGAAAATCAGAATGGATTGCTTCTCCTTTAGGTCAGGGTTTATTTACTTACAGTATTTATCTTTGGCCCTGGCTGACAGGCAGAGAGGGACATCTCCCAGCCTTCAAATATTGAGGTCAGAAAAGTCATTTCAGAGAGAAAGCTACGGGTGACTTTTGCCTTTTAGTAAGTGTGGGAAAGGATGATAGGTATGGGTAATCTAAACTGCAGAAGGGCCATGATTCAAAATACCTGGTGATTCAAACATTTATTTTTCATCAAGTTTTTCCTCTGCTGTGGCTCTGTGGTTGACAAAGGATACAATAATCCACCACAGTAATCGATTAACTTAGGGATGGCCCCTTTTTCCCCCAATTTTCACCTAAATGACATACCCAAACCTAACTGCCTGTAGCTCAGGCCCTGAAGTAAGGATATGCATATTCTTGGTACCATTTGAAAGGAAACACTTTAACATGTGTGGAAATGTGAATTCAATTGAATGTAGGAGAATATAACACAATAGATCTGGTAGAAGAAAATACAAAGAAAAAAACAACCATTTTTTTTCTACCACCATCTTTGAAATGCAACAGAACGGTCCCAGTTCCAGCCATCAATCTGGTTGTAATTCCAATGGTGTCCACAAGATGACAGCAGTGTATGTGCAAAGTTTCAGACGGATAACTTGAAGTATAAGCTAGCTACATGACATTTAGTGTGACGTCACCAGGTACATTTGGGAAAATCGTCAAGGAGACATTTGCATTCATATTAAATTTTTCTGCAAGAATATTGTCAAACCTGTATACCTGGACTTTGATTTAGATTGTCCAGTACTAGTAGTCATATTATAAGTTCAACATTTGCAAAACAACCAGTTTTCACAACTTCATAACTCTGAATATTCTTATAATTTTTGTCCAAAAGGAAAAGCCATGCTGTCGTACAAGATTACGACATAAAAGGGTTTCCAGATACTCCCGTAAAGCCCAGCACATTGGCTATCTATCTAGCTTTGTTTGACCCCGATTGATGCTTATTTGACAAAGTTAGTCGTTCAAGTGAAGACCGCCCGTGTCATCGCCGTGACATCGCCGTGCCATGAAGGCGTCACTCTCTGACCAAATATGGTGTCCTATAGGATATACTACACGCTAATGATATAGTGAAGTCTGGTTACGTTCTAGGATCTCTGAGGAATACATATGAATGTGATTTGGCTGGTTGAAACAATGTTTAGGGTTAGATTTTC
This sequence comes from Oncorhynchus keta, assembly GCF_023373465.1. Lineage (NCBI taxonomy): Eukaryota > Metazoa > Chordata > Actinopteri > Salmoniformes > Salmonidae > Oncorhynchus > Oncorhynchus keta. Next base: position 35,365,378 of record NC_068442.1, on the reverse strand, counting down.
ACAGATTTCTTTCTTTGCAAATTGAACGAGTGGAAATATAAAAATTGATCGTGCATGCTATTTGGACGTTTTTAGGATGCGAAAAATGATTTTATTTAACAAAACAACACTTCATGTTATCTCTGGGACCCTTTTGGTTGATAAATCAGAGCAAGATTTCAGAATGTAAGAGGTGAATTTATCAAACCTATTGCGGTGAAAAAATAGTTTTGTTGTTAGGAGCTCTCCTCAAACAATAGCATGGCATTTTTGGGCAGTAATAGCTACTGTAAATTGGACAGTGTAGTTATATTACAAATAATTAAAGCCTTCAGCCGTTATAAGACACTTATATGTCTACATTTGTTGTTTCTCTAAAATCTGCGATCGTGACACAAAGGTGCTGCATGATTTACAACTATCCCTAAGACGTTTTTAAAACCAGCCTGGCTATTACAATTCAGGGATTCTGACTTTGAAATTCAGCAACTGGTATTTCTCTATCAACCATATTAATGTTTAGAGTAGTATTTTTGTGACCCTCTAGACTCTAGGTAGGGGGAGTGGGGTAAATTGAGCAATTATTGACATTCAGCATCACTACGTCAAGGAAAATATAGTATTCTTTCTAACAAAGATATCTACATATATTTTAAGATGTTGGGTATTCCTGGAAATAATCAGAATGCTTCTTAACATAACAGAAAACATGGAGCACAGGGACAGGGTAAGTTGAGCCGAGTTAGGGTAAGTGGGTGATGGTTTCCTGTGACAGTGGGTGATGATGCTGGTAAGTTTAATTCATGGAATGGGGGTATCTCTGTTCAATATCAGAGGGGTTGGGTTAAATTCGGGAAGACACATTTCGGTTGAATACATTCAGTTGTACAACTGACTAGATATGCCCCTTTCCATTCCCTTCCATTTCTAGTTTTCTGGGACAGGGATGTTGTTAATGTGCCAATTAATTGGCAAGTTCTCTGTTATTGAGGCTACTATGAAAATGATCCGCAAGAGTCTTGATATTTAGCAAACTCAGACTCCATGTCATCAGATAAGACCTTGTGTACTCTATCATAGCCTGCACAGGTACATGTTTGTTTTCTATTTGTCAATGTACCTCTTCAGTGTCATTCAGTCTTTTTTTTCATCCCTTGCTCAAGAAGGGCTATAACTCTGCTTGTTTTACATTTGTGTACACAGGGCATGATGATGTCTGCTCTGTAACAATAAACATGCATTAGCTTAGTTAAGGTAGAAGCATGAAACCTATAACACAACAAATCAAATCAAATGTTATTGGTCACATACACATATTTAGCAGATGATATTGGTCACATACACATATTTAGCAGATGATATTGGTCACATACACATATTTAGCAGATGTTATTGGTCACATACACATATTTAGCAGATGTTATTGGTCACATACACATATTTAGCAGATGTTATTGGTCACATGCACATATTTAGCAGATGATATTGGTCACATACACATATTTAGCAGATGTTATTGGTCACATACTGTAACGGTTTTCTAGGTGTGGTGAAGGAGAGTCGGACCAAACTGCAGCGTGTAGATTGCGATCCATGTTTAATGAACAAAAAAACGTAACACGAATCTAAAACACAAACACTACAAAACAAAGAACGTAAAGAAAACCAAAACAGCCTATACTAGTGAAAACTAACACAGACAGGAACAAGGACACTAAGGACAATCACCCACGACAAACTCAAAGAATATGGCTGCCTAAATATGGTTCCCAATCAGAGACAACGATAAACACCTGCCTCTGATTGAGAACCACTCCAGACAGCCATAGACTTTGCTAGATCACCCCACTAGCTACAATCCCAATACATACACACCAAAACCCCAAGACAAAACACACCACAATACAAAAACCCATGCCACACCCTGGCCTGACCCAATACATGAAGATAAACACAAAATACTTCGACCAGGGCGTGACAGAACCCCCCTCTAAGGTGCGGACTCCCGAACGCACCTCAAAACAATAGGGAGGGTCCGGGTGGGCGTCTGTCCATGGGGGTGGCTCCGGCGCGGGACGTGGACCCCACTCAGTTAATGTCTTAGTCCCCTCTCCTTGCGTCCCTGGATAGTCCACCCTCGCCGCCAACCATGGCCTCGTAGTCCTCACCCAAAACCCCACTGGACTGAGGAGCAGATCGGGACTGAAGAACTCGGGAGTGAGAGAAAGCTCAGGAGTGAGAGGAAGCTCAGGAGTGAGAGGAAGCTCAAGAGTGAGAGGAAGCTCAAGAGTGAGAGGAAGCTCAAGAGTGAGAGGAAGCTCAGGAGTGAGAGGAAGCTCAGGAGTGAGAGGAAGCTCAGGCAGGTAGATAGATCTACCAGATCCTGGCTGGCTGGTGGTCTCAGCAGATCCTGGCTGACTGGCGGATCTGGCGGATTCTGGCTGACTGGCGGATCCTGGCAGACTGGCAGATCCTGGCCGACTGGCAGGTCTGGCAGATCTGGAAGAGTCTGGTTGACTGGCAGATCTGGAAGATTCTGGTTGACTGGCAGATCTGGAAGATTCTGGCTGACTGGCAGATCTGGAAGATTCTGGCTGACTGGCGGATTCTGGCTGACTGGTAGATCCTGGCTGACTGGCGGATCCTGGCTGACTGGCAGATCCTGGCTGACTGGCAGTTCTGGCGGATCCTGGCAGACTGGCGGATCTGGCGGCGCTGGGCAGACTGGCTCCTTGCAGACTGGCAGCTCCTTGCAGACTGGCAGCTCCTTGCAGACTGGCAGCTCCTTGCAGACTGACAGCTCTGTCTGCTCCATGCACACTGACAGCTCTGGCTGCGCTGAACAGACAGGAGACTCCAGCAGCGCTGTAGAGGAAGAAGGCTCTAGCTGCGCTGAACAGGCGGGAGACTCCGGCAGCGCAGGAGAGTCGAGGCGCACTGTAGGCCTGATGCGTGGTGCTGGCACTGGTGGTACTGGGCCGAGGACACGCACAGGAAGCCTGGTGCGGGGAGCTGCTACCGGAGGGCTGGTGTGTGGAGGTGGCACAGCATGGGCTAGACCGTGAAGGCGTACTGGAGATCTTGAGAGCAGTGTTGGCACAGGACGTGCAAGGCTAGGGATGTGCACAGGAGGCCTGATGCGTGAGGCTGGCACCAACTTCACCAGCCGACTAACACGCACCTCAGGATGAGTATGGAGGGCTGACCCAGGTGCCATCAAATCCCGACACGTTCCGTCGAGTGAATTCCATGCAAAAAGCACCAACACAGCAACTCCCTCATTTCTCTCTCCTCCAATTTCCCCATTAACTCCTTCACGGTCTCTGCTTCGCTCACCTCCAACACCGGCTCTGGTTCTGGTCTCCTCCTTGGCTCCTCACGATAAACAGGGAGAGTTGGCGCTTGCCAACCGTGTTCCCTCATATCGCCGGCTCCTCTCTCCGGCTGACTCCACCTGTTCCACCTTTGGGCGGCTACACTCCCCTGGTTTAGCCCAGGGTCCTCTCCCTTCGAGGATTTCCTCCCATGTCCAGAAATCCTTATTTCGCATCTCCTCTTTGGGCTGCTCCTGCCTGTTGACACGCTGCTTGGTCCGTTTACGGTGGGTGATTCTGTAACGATTTTCTAGGTGTGGTGAAGGAGAGTCGGACCAAACTGCAGCGTGTAGATTGCGATCCATGTTTAATACACATATTTAGCAGATGTTATTGGTCACATACACATATTTAGCAGATGTTATTGGTCACATACACATATTTAGCAGATGTTATTGGTCACATACACATATTTAGCAGATGTTATTGGTCACATACACATATTTAGCAGATGTTATTGGTCACATACACATATTTAGCAAATGTTATTGGTCACATACACATATTTAGAATATGTTATTGGTCAGATACACATCTTTAGCAGATGTTATTGGTCACATACACATATTTAGCAGATGTTATTGGTCACATACACATATTTAGCAGATGATATTGGTCACATACAAATATTTAGCAGATGTTATTGGTCACATTCTATTGACCCCCATCTATCTTCTGAACTCGTGCTACTAGGTGGCCTAAACTGGGACATGCTTAACACCCCGGCCATCCTACAATCTAAGCTTGATGCCCTCAATCTCACACAAATTATCAATGAACCTACCAGGTACAACCCCAAATCAGTAAACACTGGACCCTCATAGATGTCATCCTAACTAACTCACCCTCCAAATACACCTCTGCTGTTTTCAATCAAGATCTCAGCGATCACTGCCTCATTGCCTGCATCCGTAATGGGTCTGCGACCAAACGACCACCTCTCATCACTGTCAAACGCTCCCTGAAACACTTCTGCGAGCAGGCCTTTCTAATAGACCTGGCCGGGGTATCCTGGAATGACAGTGACCTCATCCCGTCAGTAGATGATGCCTGGCCATTCTTTAAAAGTGCCTTCCTCACCATCTTAAATAAGCATGCCCCTCTCAAAAAATGTAGAACTAGGAATAGATATAGTCCTTGGTTCACTCCGGACCTGTCTGCCCTTGACCAGCACAAAAACATCCTGTGGCATTCTGCATTAGCATCGAATAGCCCCCCGTGATATGCAACTTTTCAGGGAAGTTAGGAACAAATATACACAGGCAGTAGAAAAGGCAAGCTTTTTCAAACAGAAATTTGCATCCTGTAGTACAAACTCAAAAAAGTTCTGGGACACTGTAAAGTCCATGGAGAATAAGAGAAACTCCTCCCAGCTGCCCACTGCTCTGAGGCTAGGAAACACTGTCACCACCGATAAATCCACTATAATTGAGAATTTCAATAAGCATTTCTCTACGGCTGGCCATGCTATCCACATGGCTACCCCTACCCCGGTCAACTGCCCGGCACCCTCCACAGCAACCAGCTAAAGCCCCCACCATTTCTCCTTTACCCAAATCCATACAGCTGATGTTCTGAAAGAGCTACAAAATCTGGACCCCTACAAATAAGCCGGGCTAGACAATCTGGACCCTCTCTTTCTAAAATGATCTGCCAAAATTGTTGCAACGCCTATTACTAGCCTGTTCAACCTATCTTTTGTATCGTCTGAGATTCCCAAAGATTGGAAAGCTGCCGCGGTCATCCCCCTCTTCAAAGGGTGAGACACTCTTGACCCAAACTGCTACAGACCTATATCTATCCTACCCTGCCTTTCTAAAGTCTTCAAAAGCCAAGTTAACAAACAGATCACTGTCTATTTCGAATCCCACCGTACCTTCTCCGCTATGCAATCTGGTTTCAGAGCTGGTCATGGGTGCACCTCAGCCACGCTCAAGGTTCTAAACGACATCATAACCGTCATCGATAAGAGACATTACTGTGCAGCCGTATTCATCGACCTGGCCAAGGCTTTCGACTCTTGTCAATCACAACATTCTTATTGGAAGACTCGACAGCCTTGGTTTCTCAAATGATTGCCTCGCCTGGTTTACCAACTAGTTCAGTGTGTCAAATCGGAGGGCCTGTTGTCCGGACCTCTGGCAGTCTCTATGGGTGTGACACAGGGTTCAATTCTCGGGCCGACTCTCTTTTCTGTATACATCAATGATGTTGCTCTTGCTGCTGGTGATTCTCTGATCCACCTCTACGCAGACGACACCATTCTGTATACTTCTGGCCCCTCCTTGGACACTATGTTATCTAACCTCCAGACAAGCTTCAATGCCATACAACTCTCCTTCCGTGGCCTCCAACTGCTCTTAAACGCAAGTAAAACTAAATGCATGCTATTCAATCGATCACTGCCCGCACCTGCTCGCCCGTCCAGCATCACTACTCTGGATGGCTCTGACTTAGAATATGTGGACAACTACAAATACCTAGGTGTCTGGTTAGACTGTGTAAACTCTCCTTCCAGACTCACATTAAGCATCTCCAATCCAAAATTAAATCTAGAATCGGCTTCCTATATCGCAATAAAGCATCCTTCACTCATGCTGCCAAACATACCCTCGTAAAACTGACCATCCTACCGATCCTCGACTTCGGTGATGTCATCTATAAAATAGCCTCCAACACTCTACTCAACAAACTGGATGCAGTCTATCACAGTGCCATCCGTTTTGTCCCCAAAGCCCCATACACTACCCACCATTGCGACCTGTACACTCTCGTTCGCTGGCCCTCGCTTCATACTCGTCCCCAAACCCACTGTCTACAGGTTATCTACAAGTCTCTGCTAGGTAAAAGCCCCGCCTTATCTCAGCTCACTGGTCACCATAGCCACACCCACTCGCTCCCGCTCCAGCAGGTATATCTCACTGGTCACCCCCAAAGCCAATTCCTCCTTTGGTCGTCGTTCCTTCCAGTTCTCTGCTGCCCATGACTGGAACGAATTGCAAAAATCTCTGAAGCTGGAGACTCACATCTCCCTCACTAGCTTTAAGCACCAGCTGTCAGAGCAGCTTACAGATCACTGCACCTGTACATAGCCCATCTGTAAACAGCCCATCTACCTACCTCATCCCCATACTGGTATTTATTTATTTATTTATTTTGCTCCTTTGCACCCCAGTATCTCTACCTGCATATTTTCAGTATTTAATTGCTATATTGTAATTACTTCGCCACCATGGCCTATTTATTTCCTTAATTTACCTCATTTGCACTAACTGTATATAGACTTTTTGTTTTATTTTGTTCTACTGTATTATTGACTGTATGCTTTGTTTATTCCATGTGTAACTCTGTTGTTGTATGTGTCGAATTGTTATGCTTTATCTTGGCCAGGTCACAGTTGCAAATGAGAACTTGTTCTCAACTAGCCTACCTGTTTAAATAAAGGTGAAATTTAAAAAATTTAAAATTAAAAAATAAAAACCAACACATATTTATCAGATGTTTATTGCGGGTGTTGCGAAATGCTTGTCAAACATGTTCATAAAGTCATTAGACTTTGTGAAAAGCAGTTTTTATTTGCCCTAATTTGCTTACCACTTTCCATGTGATATCGTCCTTCACAGACTCCAGGAAATGATGACCCCTTCCTAAATATTTGGTCACATGATTAATTTAGGGTATGGTTACCTAGAAACAATGGGTGGCTCAACTAACCCTTTGGCTCAACTTAGCCCACTCTTCCCTTACTCATAGTAAATCTTTAGTATCATAAACACCAGCATTTTCATAGTATCATTCTGGCTAAGGGGGCCACTGAATGTGAGAAACAAAAGCTAAAGAATCAACAGGGATTTCTTTCCTCTTATTTCCTCTCTCTTTCTCTCACATAATAATGCTCCAGTTATCACAGTATTATGCTCCAGTATTATCCTTCCATTATTTCTCCCTCATTCCCTTCCTCCCTCTTTCTCTCCTCCCTCTTTTACCGCCCCCATCTTGTAAGCTACACAGGTTCTCTGGATAATTGGATTTCAACAGACAGACAAATGATGGCATGAAATAATTAGTGACAAAACTCTGATGCAATCTCCGGCATGTTGATCATCTAGCCAGCCTTGCTGTGGTCTCAGTGAGAGGTAGGTGGGTGGTGGGATAAAGTGGATCTTGTACAGGCTTATACTGAACAAGCACACACTCGGTACACACACACACACACACACACACACACACACACACACACACACACACACACACACACACACACACACACACACACACACACACACCACACAGTACCTATATTCTATAGAGAAGCAGGGAGGGAGGGATAGGTGGGTAGTAGAAGAGAGTGGAAGACTGGGACCAGAAATCAAAACTAACACACTGGCCCATTTGAGCAATTGAGACCCCCACACCATTTTTTCCTTAAGGCCCCCCAGTATTAGCCAGATAATTCTAATTTTGCATCCCCCCAAAAAAGTTAGGCAGTCCCACTAGTAAAAAAGGTACCAGCCCACCTGGCATTTACCTGAAATGTCAGATAGCCAGTCCGCACCAGATAGGCTTGCATTCTACAAGAGGATAACTAGCCTAAATTATATGGAGATGCCATAGTGCAGTGTTTCCCAAACTCGGTCCTGAGGACCCCAAGGAGTGCACGTTTTGGGTTTTGCAACAGTACTACACAGCTGATTAAAATAATCTAGTCATCATTAAGCATTTATTATTTAAATCAGCTATGTAGTGCTAGAGCAAAAAACAAAATGTGCACCCCTTGGGGTCCCCAGGACAGAGTTTGTGAAACACTGCCATAGAGAATGATAGAGGCCTCTACTGGCCAAAGGGCAGAATTAGCATGGGTAGCACCATTGAGGGCTTCCACCATTTTAATGAAGTCAACTGTGTGAGACTTCCAACTTCATTGGCTAATCCCTCCTGGTGACACTGTTGGAGTCATGTCTAAATGGGTCCTCAGGAGGGATCAGCCAATCTTGAAGAAGAAAATAGACAACCTTACAATGTAGATAACCTCAATGGTGCTGCCCATGCTGTCACAGATGCTATAATGGCACAGATACAAATATGAGTCCTCTATTTATCTCTATGGGAAATGCAGCGTCCCATTTGCTCTGGTTCTGTAGCACCTCTGCATAGATTATACTGCTCTGTTCCCCCCTGGAGGAATGAACAAAGAAGCTGCACATCTTCTTGACTCCAACTGTAGGACACTTTGATCAGCGAGGCATGTTTCACCAGTAATTGGCAGCCTTCAAATCATCTTACTGCTACTGTACCACACAGAGCCAAGATGGAGGCACGATGTGATATGCTCTGGCTGACTCACTGATTTGAATCTGAAAACCATTGCTCTGCTGTGCCGAAGCTACTCTGACAGCTCTTAAGGTTCCACTGACATTCCTACCGTAGCCAGAAGTTCAATGGGAAGATTTTGATGGGCATACTGGATGGAGTTGTGTACACGCTCTTCATACTCTGCATCCTTACTTGCCAGGCATGCTACAGATAACATGGGATTTCACACCAATAGGGAGCTGGGACATAATGATGTAACATTGGTTATTCCATTTAAATGATGAAAGTGCTGCCCTAACCTATTTCTTTCCTCGGCAGTTCTTTCCACTTTTGTAAGTCTAAAGGATTTATGTTATACTGTGTAACAGATGACCATGAAAAATGAGGATCGGCAGTGAAGTTGCTATTCATCTGTATTGAAATACCACAGCGTAGAATTAAACTGGATTTAAAAGGCAATGAATATATAGCAAAGGAATGAGTTAGTCTCAATTCTACCTAAATTACAACATTTGCCAGTAAGGCCTGACTGTAAATTGAATAACATTTCAAAGACTTTACTTTATTCCTGAGAATGCGTCTAGAGAGAAAGGGCCTTGATTATTCCACTGCACTCCATAAGTGAATATTGGCTTCATGAGCCAGTGCTACCAAATTACATCTTTGGAAATGTATTTGTTTGAATGATTTTGGCATTTTATAAGATTAAAGCAGCGAGCAACCCAGAAATAAGCTTGGTTTTTGGATCGATAGAGCATTGAGTTACAAATATATTAATGCTCCACAAAACATTGAAACTCATATAGCTCCACGATACTCTAAGTTGATAAGGTAAGAATTTAAACATGAAACAAACAAGCAATCAACAGTTTTTCTGCAGTTCTACATTTTTTATGTGACACCTACATTTTCATGTATTCCATTTGGCCTTGACGTTATCGAAAAGGTTCTCATTCTCAATTACTTACTGTATCTAGGTGAAATATTAAATTGCATACCACTGCATTGTTATGGCATACCCATAGTGTTTGAATAGTTGAGTGTTATTGTTATTGAAATTGCTGCAGCTCTATATAATCCCATTAGCGAGTGGTGTAGTGACAGTGGTGTCAACACCTGTGGTGTAGCTAATCAAATGGCTTCCTGGACTATTACACTGCTGCTACTCGCTGTTTATTATCTATGCATAGTCACTTTACCCCTACCTACATGTACATTACTTCAATTAAGTCAACTAACCTGTACCACAGCACATTGACTCGATATCGGTATACCCGGTATCCTCCTTATAGCCTTGTTATTGTTATTTTATTCTTGCTCTTTCATTTTTTTACTTTTGTTAATTTAGTAAATATTTAAAATATATTTAAAATAACTCTTATTTTTATTAAAAATGCATTGTTGGTTAACGGTTTGAAAGTAAGCACTTCAGGGTAAGGTCTACAACTGTTTTATTCAGTGCAAGTGACAAATACAATTTGATTTGATTTGAATAATGGTGCCTGGAGAAGTGGGTATACTCTAATTTTGCAGTATGGTGAAAATGGCAGTATGGTAAAGAAACGGCCTGGTGAAGAAACGGCCTGGTGAAGAAACGGCCTGGTGATTGGAACGGCCGGGTGAAGAAACGGCCTGGTGAAGGAATGGCACCATGTGTGAAAAATGATATGTGAAACAGTGACCAAAAATGATAAATCCCATACAACCCAAGCTGTACTGTGCAAGTAGGCTAATAGTAGGCATTCTGTTGAAACAGATGCATGTGGCTGTCAACTGAGTCAGAAATACACAGGTTTCAGATTTGTCCTTTTTTGGGGGGAGGGGGGTTTCGCTCTCAAAGTTACATATAGAAAAACCACAAAATTGGATGTTCTAAGTCCATAACAATGCTTAAACCACATCAGGAGACCACTTTGTAGGTTTGGAAAAAATCTACTTCTATTTTTGAGTGTAGTTACCCTTTACTTCAAGTGCACAGGCACCTCACACTGTTGTTTGGTTAGCGATGTAGCATATGAGATGGAGTTGGCAAAACAAATGGCCACTGGGTTGGTGTAAATAATCATGATATAATTTTGCCAGGTAGACATAGGCTACTTTGTAGGTAAACATTTAATTGAGATGGTTTTTGTGAAAGCCTTTTAATCTACCAGAAGATGGTTAGGTCTATCATTAGCATCACTATATTGTTCCTGTTCCTTAATTGTTTGAAACCTGGACATTTTACATCACATTATGAGGCATGTCTTCAAAGTAGCCTATAGACAAAATCCCACCATAGAATGCGAAGGCAAATATTTGATAGACTTCCTTATATACACTCGGGACTTTGACTCTCTATTGGTTATACGGACTCTTGGCCTCCCATCCTCTTCTAACCACCTCTCACCGGCTTTGTATTCATGTTCAAATTGCTGTACAATACGATCTTTTTGCCATCTGATGCACATTCAAATTCCATTAAAAAAATAAACATTGCAGAGCTCTCCCTGTCCTCTGCCATGGCCTGATTGTATTACTGCTGATGATATCTGGAAATCTGCCTGTACTGTTGCTAGCCCCAATTCTGACTGGTGCTCTGATATCTGCTTCACTGATTTCTGCTCTCATAAAAGCCTGGGTTTTCAGCACGTTTACACTAGAAGCGTATTACCTAAAATGGATCAATTGAAAGTGTGGGTTCACAGTTCCAATCCAGATGTGCTGGTCATTACTGAGACATGGTTAAGAAAGAGTGTTTTGAACATTGATGTTAACCTTTCTGGTTATAACCTTTTTTTTTTGCAAAACAGATCTTCCAAAGGTGGGGGAGTGGCAATCTTTACCAAGGATCACCTTCAATGCTCTCTTGTCTCCACCATGTCTGTTTCCAAACAATTTGATTTGCTGGTTTTAAGCATTAAACTTTCAAATATTTATTTGTTGACTGTTGCTGGGTGTTATCGTCCAACATCCACACCGGCCTGTACCCTAAATGCCCTAGGCTCTCTCCTGGCCCCTTACACTCTAAATTTGTCCTGCTAGGTGACTTAAACTGGGACATGCTTGTGGTGTCTCTCTTGTCATGATGTGTGTTTAGTCCTATATTTATATTTCCAATCCCAGCCCCCGTCCCCGCAGGAGGCCTTTTGCCTTTTGGTAGGCCACCATTGTAAATAAGAATTTGTTCTTAACTGACTTGCATGGTTAAATAAAGGTTAAATAAGAAATAATATGCGTTCTCCTGTTCCATTGGTTTTCTTTCAACTGGATTTTATTGTCTAGCATCTAAAGGCATTATCCTAGTCATATTAGCAACCCATGATAGTTGTTGCATCTTCAGATCTGCATTTTAGAACTGGTGTTTTCCCACAAATTGCACTTTGGAACATTCACAAAATGAAGAAATAATAGTTTATGAACATTGTAAGCTAAACATTCTAATCTGTTCTAAACATTCTGTTCTGTTCCAACAGCCTTATTTAATTGATATGGTGTATACCTCCACTACACTACTTTAATAAACATAGTGGGGATTAAGAAGTGAGTATACACAATGTCCACTGAAAAATAAGTGGAGCTGTTTGGAGTAGCAGCTAGCCTATCAAACTAGTAGGGTTTTCCCGGGCTTGTGGCTGTCTAGATCCCTGCTGTTTGTTGTTGTGGTTTCCAATCTTCCATGCGACCTGCCTATCTGGAACTGTGAGGAGTAACAGCGTAACCTACGTTGCTACCATTACAAAGACCAAAGCCGGCAGGACTTCCATTGAGGACAGTGTTGTCTCTCTATCACAGGTGAAGGATCTTTATAAACAAACAAAAATAATTCTACAAGCAGTTGTTACAACAACAACAAAATAGCTTCAAGTGTTTTGTCCAAATACTGGTGGAGTCAAGTAATAAAAGAATGGACCAGAGAGGTCCAGGACCTGAAGAACAATTTGCAGTTCGCCCAGGGTCAGATCGATGAGTTTAAACAGGAGAACGGCAAGATGTCGTTGAGTCATTGAGAGAGGACATCAGTTCGCTTTGTAAATCCATTATAAAAACAACGGAGAAATCAGAATATCTCAAGGGACAATCAAGGCAAAACAACATGGTTGTGGACGGAATTTCAGAATATCCACGAGACCTGGATGGAGTGAGGGAGTGAGGGAAATTATCTAGGAAAAACTGAAGATGGAACACAGGAAGATTGAGGTGGAGCGTGCCCACAGGACTGGAAAACCTACCACCGGCCCAGGTGAAAGGCCCAGGCCAATAGTGGTCAAGTTCCTGAGTTTCAAGGACAAGGTATCTGTTCGGGAAAGAGCCAAGAACTTGAAAGGAACGTATATCTTCCTCAACAAGGACTATCCTGAACCTGTGTGCCAGAAGAGGAAAAAGCTTACCCCAGCCATGAAAGCTGCCAGAGTGATTGTGGACATTGCTTACATCCGCTATGACAGGCTTATTGTCCACTCTCCCTCCCAAAAGTCTGGAAGGGATGAGAGTCCTGCCTATGGGTTCGTAGCTTCAACCCCACACACACACTTACACACACAAAAGGATTACTAGACAGCTGAATGTATACAGTTGAAGTCGGAAGTTAACATACACTTAGGGTGGAGTCATTAAAACAAATTTTTCAACCACTCCAAAAATGTCTTGTTAACATACTATAGATTTGGCAAGTCGGTTAGGACATCTACTTTGTGCATGACTCAAGTCATTTTTTCAACAAGTACAACAAGTACTTTTTGGAGAAATGTCCTCTGGTCTGATGAAATAGAACTGTTTGGTCAAAATGACCGTTGTTATGTTTGGAGGAAAAAGGGGGACGCTTGCAAGCCGAAGAACACTATCCCAACCGTGAAGCACGGGGTGGCAGCATCATGTTGTGGGGGTGCTTTGCTGCAGGAGGGACTGGTGCACTTCACAAAATATATTTTTAAGCCACATCTCAAGACATCGGTCAGGAAGTTAAAGCTTGGTCGCAAATGGGTCTTCCAAACAGACAATGACCCCAAGCATACTTCCAAAGTTGTGGCAAAATGGCTTAAGGACTACAAAGTCAAGATATTGGAGTGGCCATCAGAAAGCCCTGACCTCAATCCTATAGAAAATGTGTGGGCAGAACTGAAGAAGTGTGTGCAAGCAAGGAGGCCTACAAACCTGATTCAGTTACACCAGCTCTGTCAGGAAGAATGGGCCAAAATTCACCCAACTTATTGTGGGAAGCTTGTGGAAGGCTACCCAAAATATTTGCCCCAAGTTAAACAATTTAAAGGCAATGCTACCAAATACTAATTGAGTGTATGTGACCTTCTGACCCACTGGGAATGTGATGAAACAAATCAAAGCTGAAATTAATAATTCTCTCCACAATTATTCTGACATTATACATTCTTAAAATCCTAACTGACCTAGAAGGGATCCTAACTGACCTAGAAGGGAATTTTTACTAGGATTAAATGTCACAAATTGTTAAAAACTGAGTTTAAATGTGGGTGTATGCAAACTTCTGACTTCACCTGTATATTGTTTCTCTTGCTTTGTTTGCTTTTTTCCATATTATGTCTAATTATGATAAGCTTCCCTGGAAAGGGTGAAAATAATCCATAATAATATATGTATTCTGAGATAGTTGCAGTAGCAATACAAGGATATAACATCTATAGATGAGACAGGAAGGCTTATGGGGGAGGTGTTGCTGTATATATTCAGAGCCATATCCCTGTAATGCTTAGAGAGGATCTTATGTCTAGTGTTATTGAAGTGTTGTGGTTACAGGACTCTCGGCATATCTAAAGCCTTTTCTTTTGGAGTGTTGCTATAGGCCACCAAGTGCTAACAGTCAGTATCTAAATAATTTGTGTGAAATGCTTGATAGAGTATGTGATGTAAACAGATAGGTCTACTTTCTTGGGGACCTAAAAATTGACTGGTTTTCATCAAGATGTCCGCTCAAGATGAAGTTTCTCACTGTAACCAGTGCCTGTAATCTGGTTCAGGTTATTAATCAACCTACCAGGGTGTTTACAAACACTACAGGAACAAGTTCATCCACATATATTGATCACATTTTTACTAATATGGTAGAACTTTGTTCTAAAGCTGTGTTCGTACCCATTGGATGCAGTGATCAATATATAGTGACTATATTCAGGAATGCTGGGCCTAAAGTAGTGTACTGTAGGTGTAACTGATAGATACACACACACACACACACACACACGTTTCCTAATGGGGATGCTAATAAATCAAATCAAAAACCTGCTTATACCCTCCACTACACTGCCAGTAGCCTATCATGTACTGCATCAAGGCCCCAGCCAGCCAGATGGAGGTGTTTTGAAACACCATGCCCTCAGCTGGCATTAATTGATTGAAAGGCAGCAATTGCTAATGACAATGGCATGATAGGGCAGACACCCCCATTCGTATTAATGGTACAACATGTCCCCAACAACAAGAATGATGGCTGGCCACGTTACGACGAGGGCCTTTAATTCTTTGTGTTTATAATCAATCTGACCTGCCCCTACAGTCCTAATGCCTTTCTGTGTTATACTCCAAATAAGTGTTCAGTAAACACAGTGGGGATGGTTTCAGGCGTTAAGTGTCCTAGTACAGAGGATGTACAGGCCTGTGACAAATTAAAGAAGGGGGGCTCATTTAAATGTCACAGCGAGCGTGTTGACTTGCCAACATAACCTCCTCTATCCTATTACCGTCCTCGACCACTCGAGGACTGGAGGAAGAGAGAGTGGAAGAGAGGAAGAGATGGAGAATTAAGGGTGCCATCTTTCTTGTCTTTATCAGCCCTATTTCATCAGATAGGGAGGGCAGCTTCCCTCCTCTGTTTTCTTACCCTCCTCTGTTTTATCATTGCACTGTGACACAATAGATCGCTTCGGTGTGCTTTAGGACCACGCGGACGCCTCAGAGCGGTCGCGTAGGCTGTTTAGTGGTTTCAAATGGCTAGATTTAGGACCACACAGACACCTCAGAGCGTGCTACTAGAGGCAGTGGTTGTTTCTGTGTGTTGTGCTGTTTATCCAAGTTGTAAAAGCAAATCATATCAGACTTTATTGGTCACATACACACATTTAGCAGATGTTATTGCGGGTGTGCCGAAATGCTACAGAATAGAAACAGAGCAGAAATTGGCTACTCGTTATTTGACTTATGTAGCTGGCAATGTAACTGCTGTTTGACCTAACATTGAAAAAAATGTATTCCCAGTGCTGAGATAGTAGTGTAACTGACATGTAATATTAGCTAATGTTTCATCCCCTCTTGACAAGTTCTGTCTGAAGTGAATGAACTAGCTAGCTAACTAACAGCCAGTTCAGCTCTAGCCTCTATCTATCTGCCAGCTAGCAGTATCCAACAGCTGTTGTGTGTATGGACATGTTTTGAGCTGTTGTTTTGTCCTGTTTCAATAGAAATAAATTCACTTGGAATGTTTTCGCCTATTGATGTACCATTAGAGCTAGCCAAAAGCTGGCTAACATTAGCTATTATTTTTGCCTCAATCACACTAGTAGACCTGAATCAAATGATGAAACCAGCAGCCAAATGATTGAAGCCTGATATTCTGCCAGGTTGTTTTGACAGTGCAATGTGAGTTTTTATTAGAGTCAGTATAGCAATGTAATGTTATTGATCTGTCAGTTTCCCTAGCTAATTCCTTACTTTTCACACTGGCACGGTATAAACGGATTGCCTAAATATGTATCTCCCCTGACGTGAGAATGTTTTCAATACAGACTCCTTTTTTCGTACAGTATTCCATATAAGGCATCCAGACCGTATGAAAGTTGCACAGTATACCCTTCATCTTGTAATTAATCAAATATAGTGATTACATAGCTTGACATTTCTGCCATGCATTATATGACATTGTGGGAGGATAACCAACCTTCCAATGAAAGGCAATGCATTTCCTAGCTGCTTTAAATGCTAGGTTACATAGTTTCTTCTGATAACAGTCTCCAATTTCAACATTTCCAAGCAAACAAAAACAGGGAGAATGGCGAATCTGTAGATGGAACTTTGTATCCATTCTCTGATTGTTATAATATACTGCAAAATTCACCTGCGCTCCGTAGACTGGTCTTCCCTGACTGTCTGACCCTGCTGTGACACCTGTCACATCTGATCCTGCTAAGACATGATGAGCATAGTGTTGTGTACTGACTGTGCACCACGACAGTGAAGCCTGTAGAGCTGTTTATCCCTGGCCCTGGGGGTCTGCTCAGTCCTGGCCCTGGGGGTCTGCTCAGTCCTGGCCCTGGGGGTCTGCTCAGTCCTGGCCCTGGGGGGCTGCTCAGTCCTCGTCCTAGAGGTCTGCTCAGTCCTGGCGCTGGGGGATGCTCAGTCCTGGCCCTGGGGGTCTGCTCAGTCTTGGCCCTGGGGGTCTGCTCAGTCCTGGCCCTGGGGGTCTGCTCAGTCCTGGGCCTGTGGGTCTGCTCAGTCCTGGCCCTGGGGGTCTGCTCAGTCCTGGCCCTGAGGGTCTGCTCAGTCCTGGCCCTGAGGGTCTGCTCAGTCCTGGCCCTGAGGGTCTGCTCAGTTCTGGCCCTGGGGGTCTGCTCAGTCCTGGCCCTGGGGGTCTGCTCAGTCCTGGCCCTGGGGGTCTGCTCAGTCCTGGCCCTGAGGGTCTGCTCAGTCCTGGCCCTGGGGGTCTGCTCAGTCCTGGCCCTGAGGGTCTGCTCAGTCCTGGCCCTGAGGGTCTGCTCAGTCCTGGCCCTGGGGTTCTGCTCAGTCCTGGCCCTGAGGGTCTGCTCAGTCCTGGCCCTGGGGGTCTGCTCAGTCCTGGCCCTGGGGGTCTGCTCAGTCCTGGCCCTGAGGGTCTGCTCAGTCCTGGCCCTGGGGGTCTGCTCAGTCCTGGCCCTGGGGGTCTGCTCAGTCCTGGCCCTGAGGGTCTGCTCAGTCCTGGCCCTGGGGGTCTGCCGTACTGTTGGTTTCCACTCTGGCCTTGGCCTAACACACCTGAAACCAATAATGAATGTTTCACTAAAATCCTAAAGCTGAGTGGGGTGTGTTTTGGGGTGCCGCTGGGAGGTGGACCAATATGGGCAGAATGGGGCGATCCAGCTATAATGTGTGCAAATAAAAAGAGCTCTACATGTCTATGAGCCCTGTGATATGAATTATAGTGTCCGCTGTCATTCTTGGGACAGTAAAGCATTTTTCTTATTTTGTCTCTAAACTCCAAAAGGTTGGACTTGAAATCAGACCATGACTATGAGGTTAAAGTGCAAACTGTCAGCTTTCATTTGAGGGTATTGTCATCCATATCGGGTGAAACGTTTAGTAATTACAGCACTTTTTGCACATAGTCTCACTATATTAGGGGAGCACAAGTATTGGTAGAAAAAAGTAGAAAAAAGTTAAGTATTTGGTCCCACATTCATAGCACGCAATGACTTCATCAAGCTTATGTCTCCACAAATTGGATGCTTTTGCGGTTTGTTTTGTTTGCGTTTCTGATTAATTTGTGCCCAAAAGAAATGAATGGTGAATAATGTACTGTGTCATTTTGAAATCACTTTTATTGTGAATACCGGTAAGTATCTAATATGTTTCAAAACACTTCTACATTAATGTGGATGCTGCCATGGATCATCCTGAATTAATCGTGAATAATGATGAGTAAGAAAGTTACAGAAGCACAAATATCATACCCCCAGGACATGCAAAACTCTCACCATTACAATAACATTTACATTTACATTTACATTTAAGTCATTTAGCAGACGCTCTTATCCAGAGCGACTTACAAATTACAATAACAGGGGAGGTTATTATTTTTTAGGGGTATGATATTTGTGCATCTATAACTTCCTCACTCATCATTGTTCACGATTCATTCAGGATGATCCATAATCATGGTAGCATCCACACTCATGTAGAAGTGTATTTTTCTCTCTCTCGGTCTCTCTCGCACTCTCTCTCTGGTTACTGATGAGTGTGTCTTGGCAGATGCAGAGCGTTGTGAAGGTCTCACTCTGGGAGCCTGTCAACAGACTACTATTTCTCCTCTAAACCCTCTACTACCCCTCTGTGCTTCACCTCTCTTCCCCCTCCTGTTCTCCCTACTAAAGGTCTTCACAGATCCACCTCTACCCAAATACCCGAGACCCGATCCGGGACCCGGTCCAGTCATGGGTCTCGGGTATGTGTAATTTTAACTGACTTGTCCAGAAGGGCCCGTACAGATGCAAACACAATTGCTGCAGTAGAAAGAGAGAGAGAAATGGTATAATGTATGCTACTGCTCTTGCTTTTCACAAGAGTGGAGCGTGACGCATGTAACTTATTGTTGTTGGCCAATTACAAGTCATCAAAGTGGCAATAGGCTACAGTGATAGAGCCTCCATGTGGCAAAAGTTAGGAGTTATTTAATCAACAGAACATGGGATTAAAAGGATAACCAAAAGCCAACAGGTAGGCTGCTATTTAATATTCTGAATGGAGTTGTTATTTGTAACTGTAGGATGAGAAAGCGCATGCACTGCAGCCTCAGTTCACCTAGCTAGCTAATGTTAGTTTGATGCAGTCAAGAGAGGTAGTATGTGATCATATTTGATGATAAATAACCTAGCTGTGGCAGGTATTAGTCTACTACATATAACGCAAGTTGGCTTGGTTTGTCTGTTGCTGTCTCTGGTCTCTCCCTCCCTGCTAGAGCAGCACCTCTATCTCCCTCCTCTTGTGCTTTATCATCTCAGCTTAATAAAGTATCTTAAAAAATTACTTTACTGTTGCTTCCATCACTTGGATCAGATTGGACTGGTCTGCATCTGACCAGGTCCATACGGAACGGGTCTTTTGTCCTCGGGTCTGTTTGGAATGGGTCTCTATATTTGGAAGGAATTTTTTTTTTTAAAGATATATATATATATATATATATATATATTTATATATATGGTCTGGGTGGGAAAGCCCCAGGTCCATTTCGGAATGAGTCCAACTTTTTGGATCCGTGAAGGTATACTCCCTATACCTCCAGAGTCAGAACCCAAGGTGCCAACCTACCCTACCTCACATCTCTACTGTATATATCACGTACAGTACGTCACCCACCCCTAAACCTCAAATCATTTATGGTACACAAACCCTCCCATGCACAATTTCCCCTCCTCCTAACATAGCCTGTCTAATCTGAGCCAGAAGGAGAAGCCTGCAGTGCCATCAATGGAGAGCGAGAGAGAGCTCAAAAAGACAGCATCAGCACACAACATCACGTACTACACATATCAGCATATCAACGTCTGTAATAGTAGTAGACGTGGAGACATGCATGGCATCTTGAGGGTGAGGTTATATGGCTGTGCTGAAGTGCCAGTGAGAATACTGCTCTCGTGGATCAGGTTCATATTCATTAGTGCACACCGTAGAAAACAGAAGATGAAAAAGCAGCTTCTCTTCTTGGACAAGGCCTGGTAGTCCCTCCCTGTTTCAGTAAGTTTCCTTCCATTTGATGCCTAGTACGTACAACCCTCTGCAGCCTCACACCTGTCAGGTTTCCATTCCAAATTTGTCTTAATGACTAAATTGGGGCAATTAATTAGCTTGATTGGTGGTGTTAACCTCAGCCCCTTCCACATGGTTCCTCTCAATACAAACCAGTCGATACATATGGCAGTCAGAAACTAATCTAATACGGCACCCTTTTGATACAGTGCGAGATGTATTCATAATCACATGGATTGACTGAGAAAAGAGTATTGGTTTTCTCAGTCAGCGAGAGAAAGAGAGAGAGAGTGACTAAACAAGGAAGCCATGATGAAACGTAGAGTCACTGTGGAGATAGAGTGTAACGGTTCGCTTCCTCGTTTCACCTCGGTTCCTCTCCATTTCTCCAGTCCATAGACCATGCAGTTTTTCAGTTTGTCAGTGAGCTCAGATGGAGAGGAAACTTTTCTAATGTCCCAAAAGCCCTTCAAAGTCCCAGCCAGCCAGCCTGCCTCAACCTAAGCCCCTCTGTGTGTCTCTGTAGTGGGATGCGGAGGGAGGGAGTGTGGTGCTGGAGCTGGAATCATCCTGATATTATCCTGCTAGTACAGGTCTGATGGATGCAGTCATGTCAATGGAGCCAACTGTTCCTGCACAACTTGGGCCAAGCCTGACTTTAATGGATGCCTCACACATTCCCAATGAATTCCTAAGAATGTTTCCTTTCCCCATCCCCTGCTACTGCTGTCTCACCGAATGCAACGCAGGCGGCTGTCTGGAGGAAGAAAGGAGGGAGGGAGTGGAAGAGGGAGCGGAGCGAGAGACAAATTGGAAGAGAAATTAGGTTTGCTAGCCCACAGAGCAGGTAATGTGGCCAGGAGAGCAGCTAAACTGAAAAATTCCACAGTGCTTCAACAGGGAGCTCACACCAACAGAGAACAAGAAGAATTTAGAAACAATTCATTTAGAAAAGGCAAAAGTTCTAAACAAAAACATATTGATTAAACATTACTTGTTTTTTCATCTCTGCTCCAACACACAGTTCCTAAACACTATTACAACAAGCTAAGATCCAAAATCTTCTAAAGTTTCACTCAATTAGCATTTTCTGTGAATACAACGGATGGAATAAACAAAAGGGAGAATAAAGCCATTTAAAGAGTGTTCTTTAAAGGGAGTGTTCTAAAGGGAAAACAACAGAACTAAACACAGTGGGGGTCCCATGACAGCTTTAAAGAGCTCATAACAGACCTCTTATTTATTTAGAACAGTGCTGCTGCATGCTTTGTATAATTAATGAAGATCCTGCTCACACAGAGAAGACTGTATGGATGCCACTCTATTCTCTAGATACTGTAGAACACTACGTTTGACCAGAGCCCTTCACCCAATTCCTTGTGTAGGGTAATGCACTACGTCTGATCAGGACGCAGCTTCAACACACATACAGTATCATTATAGATTCATCGAAGCTATGGACACAAATGCATGGAGCCATTATGACTCAACCGTGGGGACCTCATCATCCAACTGTAGATCATCAGCATGCTGTTTACAGCATGAGGTGTGAAGTAATCATTGCTCCCCAGTCACCCGCTATGCCAGACTACGCATTGGAGAGGTAGTTTAGCTGACTCATCAACCAATGTTAACCTCTTGAACCTCTGGGGGCAGTATTTCATTTTTGAATGAAAAACATTCCCATTTAAAACAAGATATTTTGTCACGAAAAGATGCTCGACTATGCATATAATTGACAGCTTTGAAAAGAAAACACTCTGACGTTTCCAAAACTGCAAAGATATTGTCTGTGAGTGCAACAGAACTAATGCTACAGGCGATACCAAGATGAAACTTCAAACAGGAAGTGTTCCAATGTCTCCTTATATGGCTGTGAATGCGCCAGGAACGAGCATACACTTTCTGTCGTTTCCCCAAGGTGTCTGCAGCATTGTGACGTATTTGTAGGCATATGATTGGAAGATTGACCATAAGAGATTTACCAGGTGTCCGCCTGGTGTCCTCTGTGGAAATTGGTGCGTAATCTCCAGCTGCATGTATTTTTCCATGTGATACAGAGGAGAACCCAACTTCCACGAATGATATATCATCGAATAGATATGTGAAAAACACCTTGAGGATTGATTCTAAACAACGTTTGCCATGTTTCTGTCAATATTATGGAGTTAATTTGGAAAAAAGTTTGGTGTTTTGATGACTGAATTTTCGTTAGCCAAACGTGATGAACTAAATGGAGCGATTTCTCCTACACAAATAATCTTTTTGGAAAAACTGAACATTTGCTATCTAACTGAGAGTCTCCTCATTGAAAACATCCAAAGTTCTTCAAAGATAAATTATTTTATTTGAATGCTTTTCTTGTTTTTGTGAAAATGTTGCCTGCTGAATGCTAGGCTTAATGCTATGCTAGCTATCAATAGCTCTTACACAAATGCTTGTTTTGCTATGGTTGAAAAGCATATTTTGAAAATCTGAGATGACAGTGTTGTTAACAAAAGGCTAAGCTTGAGAGCCATTATATTTATTTATAATATATGCCATTTAGCAGACGCTTTTATCCAAAGCGACTTACAGTCATGTGTGCATACATTCTACATATGGGTGGTCCCGGGAATCGAACCCAATACCCTGGCGTTACAAGCGCCATGCTCTACCAACTGAGCTACAGAAGGACCACATTTCATTTCATTTGCGATTTTCATGAATAGTTAATGTTGCGTTATGGTAATGAGCTTGAGGCTATAATTACGATCCCGGATACAGGATTGCTCGTTTCAAGAGGTTAACTGTAAAGATGAACTAAACAAATACACCTGCCGTTAATTCAAAAGAACTTGTGTGACGATTGTGAAGATAAGATAGATAAGATAAATGGATGGGAGGATGGATGGAGGATTGGCATTGCAAGGAGAAGGACACATGATGCCAGTCTTCTTCTGAAGAAACTGTCTCTGAATTAACGCCAATCCTTCAGAAGTTTCGAACACACTGTCTCTAAAATGTGACGAAGTGGACCATCTTTCGTCCATCCATCTCCTCCACAGCGCTTTGGGCAGGATGGCCAGAAACTTCTGGAATACATGGAATACATGGGGCGGCAAGGTAGCCTAGTGGTTAGAGCGTTGGACTAGTAACCGGAAGGTTGCAAGTTCAAATCCCCGAGCTGACAAGATACAAATCTGTTGTTCTGCCCCTGACCAGGCAGTTAAACCACTGTTCCTGGGCCGTCATTGAAAATAAGAACTTGTTCTTAACTGACTTGCCTAATTAAGTAAAGGTCAAATAAAAAAAATATCCAACATGGTGCCATACTATTTTGTATAAATCTTTGGTGAAGTTTCCGTCTTGGACTCACTGAAAAACATTGACATCCAGTTTCGTCATGCATGGTTGGTGCAAAATAGTTCGCTGCTGTTGCACAAGAGTTCAGCCGTTCTCCATCTGAGAAGAGATGCTACCGTGGAGACCAACTTGACCCCCGACCCCTTCCCCCGTCCTGACCCCGTGCATGAGCAGATGGGCCCGGAGTGGCGAATAAGAGACAGCCAAGCGGTTCCAGAGTCCGGGCCTACTGACCTTTGCCGCCAAAGGAAAGCAATCACATAATTTATCTGCCCGCCAATGCAAAGACTATCTCCCATAGGAACTGGAGCTGGCAGTCTGATGCATCCATATGACAGACTGACCTGGAATTAGCTAGGCCAAAACACTGCAGAGATACAGCTCGGGCCAACCCAGGTCCAGGCCAGTTACATTTACACTTCCTAGTGGATACGAGCTAGCCTGGTCCCAGATCTGTTTGTCCTGTCTCGACAATTCCTATGGTCATTGCACAACAGTGACTATAGGAGTTGGCAAGACAGCACAAACAGTTCTGTGACCAGGCTAGATAGGGCATCATTAATTAAAACAACTTCAGCAATAGCAGCGCTGGTCAATCATAGAGCGAGAGCGGCCAATTAAAGACTGTGTAATATATAACACATGACAATGTTTTGATTGCAGCCGGGTGATGTGATGAGCATTTACGATGTTCCTGCCGTGCTGATCAGGAATATGGGATAGCGTAATCAAGCCTTGTGTTTGCAACGGATAAAGTGCCGACACTAATGCCACTTTGAGTGCTGTTTTGTCCTTGATGTCTGGTATTAAGACTGAAGGGAGAGAGAGAGGGCGAAGGGGTGCCAGGATGATGTTTTCGTTGCTGTAAAGATGCTAACTAAGGGGTGTTTGAGACACGGCTATGGTCGGGAAGCTCATGTTGCATAAACTGGTTGGGACTGATGAGAAAGCCATGATGAGGTACTGAGACTACTGTGCTGGAGTCTGGATAAAACAATCAGTCTGCATCCTGCAAATGCCCACTATTCGGAAGTTTGGATGACTGAGGTGCCCAAAGTAAACTGTCTGTGAGTATAACAGAACTGATATGGTGGGAGAAAGCCTGAGGAGAATCCATCCAGAATTTTGTTTTTTAGGTTACCACTCATTGAAATGGCTGTCTATGAGAAAATCAAAGGAACAGTCAACAGTCTTTAGAAAGAGTTTCAGGCTTGTTTTTTGAAAAATTTGCTAGAATTGGTACTTTTTCTAGGTGGCTCCCATTTTTACTATAGTATTGTGGCACGAGTGGAAGAGGGCGCGGACTTCGTTATTTATCTCAGGTATTGAACACACTATTCTCCATCTTACATTTTATCGTTTATTTACATATTAGGGTACCTGCGGATTGATTAGAAATGTTGTTTGACTTGTTTGGACAAAGTTTATTGGTAACTTTTGGGATTCCTTT